>NW_021853281.1:232686-247838 GCF_003651465.1 Formica exsecta
TCTTAATATTATATATATATAATAGATATAAAAAAAATTTAACTTTACTCTATAAAATTTGCTCTATATATAAAATATATATAAAATTTTATTCTCTCTCTTTCTCTGTATAATTATTTTTTCTTTTTAAAAATGAATCGCATTACGTTGAAAATTATTTGTACATGTAGCGACGGAGGCTTTTAGCAATGACCTCGATATAGAGCGCGTTTAATGATAATCAATTTTGGCATTATACAATTATCGTAACTGACAATATATAATAGCAAAATTAGCTGGCGTATTTGTCGCCATGATTCGAAAATGTTTTTATGGGTCGTATTGGTCGTATATAGTGTGGTTGGGAAACATTATATAAAATTTATTTATTAGCGACTTCGCGTATGTGCGATTTCCACGTTGTAAGTTGCATCGGTCGCTTACGTAGCTCGCGCCAGATGGTTTCACGTATACTGACATGGTTCAGCGGGTTTCTAACGGAAGGAAGTCGGTCGATTACGCACGTCTGTGCAGACACACGGGCTCCCGAAATACATAAATTCAACAATTCCATTGACGTACTTTTATATTTATATTATACTCTTATATTTACGATGTCGCAATGGTTCTGAACTTTGCAATGCATTCGTAATATTATGATGTAATTCGGCGTTACATTTGAGTCGTTTGAGCCGAGTTTCACGGTCAGCTTCAATATTAAAAAAAATTTTTTTCGGGAGATACGTATGCATTCATGTATTTTTATGCAAAACAAAATATTATACTGTTATCTAAGAATTTATTTTTGTTGTCTAGTTTTTATTCTTATTTGAAAGTTATTATCAGTTATTTTTTATTATATATATTGTCTCTATAATATATATACATTGCATTGTATTGCTAATTATAGTATTGACATGAGCTTATCGCTTGCAAATTCTACAAGATCTTAATATTAGTCATAAATATTAAATAATGTCAATGTGTCAACTTTTCATATTGTATTTTATTCGAATGCAAAGTTCTTATAAAAATTGTCAAAACGTCATCGTTGAATGTATGTTTTGCTGAACCCTTGCATAAAACATAGAAGAAGATAAGCACACAAGGTTTAAATAATTTTTATATCACTACTTTGAATCTCTCCGCGAATATTTAAGCCTATATTAAAAAACCTAATTCGCAATAAAAATTTATTTATAATTTTATGGGTCATATAATACACAAAGAAAATATTTCAGAGAAGAAGTAAAACACACATATATATAATATACACATATATTAGAATACATAGATATATTAAAATATGCGATACATAAAATCGTAAAAATAAAATTTGTAAATAGATCTTGCATTTTTTGTTGCGAATTAACTATGGATTGTCTAAAAAGACTTTAAATATTAATTAACAAAATTAATATTTGTTCAATTAGTTAAGGATAATCGTAGTGAAAACAACGAGATAATATATTTCAGCGATTAGTCAAAGATTAGTTTATGAATCATTCATTCATAACGATGAACTTTAATCGAGAACTTTGCAGTTACGACGGTTTATTATATCAGGTAGCCTTCATCTCTTTCATCGGGACAGTACAAGTCTGTTGAGTCGATCACATTCGAAGCATCGCGTTTCGTGTTTCAGATTGATAGTGCTCTTTGGCGGACGAGTAGCGCACTGTATAACGAAGGCGCTTAAGTAGGTTGCAGTTATTTATTCTCGTAACACCCATATGACTGCCTTCCCTCGGTAACGGTACGGTATTGTTGTTCGCCCCGATTTACGAAGCCAGGTTTCAAAATCCGATCATTTATTTCTGGCTTTGATAATTTCATCGTACGCGCCGCTTTCCATTGCTAATCCCTCAATGTCGAATTCCCGTGTCATGTACGTTCAAAAGGCAATTTATAATAATAGTTGCGTGTATACGTTCACGTACATTACAATGTATTGGTGTTATTCTAATCCTTTTTAATCTTACGTGTATCGCGTATATGTGCTCTCTCTCTCTCTCTCTCTCTTTTTCTTTCTCTTTCTCTTTCTCGTATCTATCTTCATTTAAATCGAAAGATTGATTCTCGGCTTTAAGCCATACTAATGGCATGGCTACTTCTTTTGGTAAGCTTTTATAATTCTATCTCAACGTTATACATTACTTCATTCAAGGTTTAAAGGGTATCATGTATATATATATATACAGGCATATACCTGCATAGGCAATGGTTCATGTGACTCTCTTATTATTAAAATAGACACCGGTGACAAATTATTTACCTAATTTTCACGAAGCAAAATGCTAATTTATAGGTAACGAGAGCGCGATTTTGCGTGATATTTTCCGAGTCAGGGTCACGTAGCCATTGATCGTGCCGACATTAGGGACGTGTAATAAACAGGAAACGATGTGGAACGCTTTAAATTGGTCGACATTTGCCGACTATGAGCCGAATCGGCAGCGGGAAGTGCTCGTGGTCGGCTCGAGTAATGAATCGTTCGTCTCGTGTCTTCTCGTCGTCCTCGTCCTCGCCATGTAGATACAAGTCTCTAGAATGTGTGCTCGCACGCGGATTCCTCAATCTAGGTGAATCGATATTGTACATGACTCACTACTCGAATCTCGTCGCCTTGGATATGCTACTATAATGTATATATATATATATATATTTTTTTTTTTTTTTAAATGGGTCTTTGCTCGATATAATAACGATATCACGTCGTAGAAATCTTCAACCATGTATTACTTATCCATCTTCAATCTTGTAAATATTTTCTCATCTTCTCGATGTCGTATATATCGCACGATCCTGTTTTGCTTTTAATAACAAATAATAAATAAATTAAATAGTTGATTGAACGGTAAATACTCGAATAATTTATTTATATATTTATAAGGAAAGATAATTTTTCTAAGATATTTTGATGTATTGTCATTTATATATCTTGTGCTTGCTTCTTCGTTTATATTAATAAAAAATTTCGTTACTGGGGAATAAATCAAGATTTTTCAAATGAGAAAACGTCAGACCGCGGCCAGATCGATGTAGTAAAATAACGTTAGGATACATAACGAGAAAATTTAAATTTTATACACCCGACATCCAGTACTGTATTGCGAGCCTGCATCGTAGTCGTATTCTCGCTTGTCGACGTGCAGATTCTACCAATTACGACCGCGCGCAGCGCAACGCTACGTAATACGCACTAATTATTTTAACACCGTTACGTAATCATCAACCGGACGGTAGTTTTCGGTCAGCGTTCCCCGCCGAGAAGTTCCTCAAGCACGACGAGTAATCGAATTGACGAAAGAAAGATAAACGATCGAATCTAGAGATATGTTCCAGCCTGGCTTATATAATCATGCATAATTTGACCGATAAGATGGACCGCGCGATCGATCGATCGATATTTCTTCTTCGATCCTCAGTTACAATGCTTGTATATAATCTTGAATAATCTTAAATAATTTATTAGATAAACCTGAAATTTTTTCCTATTCTCATGTCCTCGCTATACATTATAAACAGCATAAATTTCTTTATTTTTGAATGTCTGCAAATAATTTTATCCTCTAACATGGCGAAGTAAGCAAAGTTTCGAATCGTATGAACATACAGTATCTAAATAATGTAAATGCCATTTTCCAATACATATCGCGTTATATATTTGTAGTATACATTGACGCTTATTCGGCAAAAAATTGTTGCAAAACTTGCAATTGACAGTTCCGAAGTATAAGTTTCTTTTTCGATCCAACTTTTCATACTCGATTTACTTGGAAATAGCAAGGAAGTTTCGCGATGCGTCACTATGCAAAGTGGGAGCAACGATCTCTCGTGTCGCTGTCGTTTATATATGCGTCCGACGTTAGAAATTGCCTCAGAGGAAAGTCTCTCTTTTTCTTTCTTTCTTTCTCTCTCTCTCTCTCTCTCTCTCTCTCTCTCTTGAATTTCTGTTAGCGCGAGAAATCTCTCGTGATCACGTTTTCACACGTCCGTGTGTTAAACGCGCCGCGCGATCGCACGACGTACCCGACCAACCCTCGTTCGTCCGATTTCTATGCACATGCCAGACACCATCGGTCATTTGTTGTTCGCTCCGTCGAGCAATCCCGTCTGTGAAAGTCTGCATCGTTCTTTCGCTTGCGCGGCATGTGGTACGCTTGTGCGGTTTGAGATCGTGAGTTATGCTCGCGAGCATGGTAATTACGCGCGAATTTTTACTTTCTTTTCTGATACCACACAGACAGGACATTCCTGTTTTTATCGCGATTACTTCGCGTGGCTAAAGGGAAAGAGGATCTCGCGATTGTTTATTCGTTGAGCTTTTCCGGGTGTTCTTTAAATCCTTTCTTTCCCAGTGAAATATCAGACAACTCCGTTTAGCTTTTCATATTGCATTGTCTTTATTACCGAAGAAATAAGAAATTTTTTAATTTCTGTTATTATAGTGAAATAATGCATTCTGGAAAATTTGATAAAAAGAAATATACGTTGGAAAATAAAATTCATTATATTTTCACATCAGTCATCAAATTGGCAAACTGTTATAGAGTAAAACGATTATAAGTAACTGATACTATTTTTGATAGAATTTTATAATATCTTAATATTTTTATAAGCTCGTATGAAATTGTCCTTAACACAAATTAAGCATGACCTGTTTATAACGAAAGCGGTACGTGCCTACACAGTGTGCTAAATTGGTGATTCACCGCGTTTATCTAGAGTTCGTAACACTCTGAATCGTTTCGTTCCGTTAACCTTTATCGGCCTCTCGATATCGTATATTATCGAAATTCCTCGATCTCGTTGTTTGCGGGAAAATTTTGAATCATACCCATCGGTTGTCACTCTCGTTCGTTAGTGTGAACGATTCCGAATCGAGTAGGAGCTCCATAATGGTAGTCGCAATGCTCGCAAAATATGAACAGTCTGATCTAGGTACGTCTAACATTATTATTAATTCATAATCAAAAGATATTACAGCTGATCAAATAAGAGATTAATCTTTAAATTCATAATCAAAAGATATTACAGCTGATCGAATGAGAGATTAATCTTTAAATTCATACACACATACACATAAATTACTTTTATATTTTTGAATTTTGAAAAAATGGAATTTTATTGTATGTTTATTAATTATATGTCTTCTTCAGTTTCAAATTTAATTTTTTGGATTTTTAATCATATCTGAGCACAATATTTAACATACATTGCAGTTGTAATTAAGGAAGATTGCCATTTAGATAAGCACATATCGGAGTGTTGAACTGAATCGCACATTTATTGCATAATGATATTTCGCGTTCACATGCTGGTAATGTGTATAAATAGAACAGACAGAAAGACGAGCGATTTATCTCGGCGGAGGAAACGAGGGATTTGTTCTAATGAATCGCACGCCGCTAAACAAACTCGAGCGAATGACCTATAATTACTCGCAAGTATATTATGCTATAACGTGCTGGTAAGGTGAAAATATCGGATAAAACACGTCGGTTTTAATATTCTGATCGGTTATTACTTTCGAGCATCGAAATGCTAACACTTGTCAAATCTGTAAAAAAGCTTACAAATTAGATTTATTATTCTTAAATTTCGGAGATGATTGCAATATAGTTTAATAATATATAATTATTTATGCAAGTATTTATATAATAAACGGAGAAATTCTCCATGTTGAATACTCGAGTGAATTTATGACCGTTCATTATGACAGTTGTGTTTGTTGCACGTTGCTTTAGTGCGAGTGCACAACCCATGGCCTAGGTCAATGTGCGTTTCGCATTGGCAGAATACGAACGATGTGTTTGTTCTCGCCTCTCTCTCTCCTTCCGGCCACGTGCACGAAAGGAGAGATCTCTGGTGCATTTGCATCGTGCATTCGCGACTGCTGCATTGTTCTCGGATCGCTTTTTACGGATCATTAGAAAAATCCAGCTAGCTTTCCCTTTCAGACCGGATCGTAAAGCGCGATTAAATTAAAAAATAATCGTTATTCTTTGTTTGTGTTTTTTATCAATCACATTTAAATCGAACGTAAAATACTTAATGAAGCCTTTTTAATCCGTATTTCTTTTGAGATCTTAATGTGTTCATATTCATGCGAAGATATTTGATTTATTTTATTTTATTAATATGATTTTAAGAAGAGGAAGTTTGCCATGCGAGAAGCATGAATCTAAAGCAACATGCGTGCTGCATTTAACGCGATTTTTCAGCGTAACGAGTGTAACATGACCGTTAAATGCTGAGTATTCATGACGGATGCAAAATGTAGGGTAGATAGCGAGACGATTCTCGCGCGAAGGAGCTCGAACGTTTCTTTATCGTTCGCGATCTTTACCGTAAAGTCTAACATATAACGAAGTGCGCGCGCGACCGCCCCCGTGAATTGTGTTTTGCGGCTTGCGTGCTCACGCGATATGTATATTGTAGCGTGCATAGCAGGAGTAGGAAGAGTCGCTAGGATAATCGTTGATTCGAGGTAGCATTGTGGTAACTTTGGAATTTATCTTCCGCCGCATCCTCGAGGTCGCGGATATCACAGATCGATATCTCGTCGACCATCAATTGCGGCGGAAGCATTAATCGCGCGAGTTTCGCGGCGACGTTTCGCTATTAACTCACGCTTCCTGCAATAATCGTTTTTAATATTGAAGAATTATAATATATAAGAGAAAAAAAAGACATATAATAACGTGCGGAAAATTATTTTTGCTATAAAATTAATGGATATAATTTTTCTTTGTTTCAGGTGAGTACCCACTCGATGTGATTAATATTTGTGATGCATGTATGGTGGTCATTGTTATTTGCGTGGAAAGGTGAGCTTACGTTTTTTCCATGACTAATTAATAATGCATCTTTCTATCGTGATATGGCGCAAGAACGGCACGAAACTATCGATTAATTAATTAAACGTTGATCGAACGAACGATTTATTGTGAGCCTGAATTGCAAATTATGCGAGTTACGTAATTATAAAGGAATTTTATTGATATACGGCCGGTTTGAGGGATTAATATAACGTCGAGCATAGATAGAATTGCAACTAGAATTTTTGATAGAGATCTTTTTTTAAAAGGTCCGCACAAGTTAAATTTTCAGCAAGATGTATGATCGACTTCTATCAATCAAACAAACAAACTTTATTCGCAACTTAATTCTTATCGCTGACGAGTTATACGTTATTACAGTAATAATCATTGTCAATATAACGATTCGAGATATAAGCAACAATTCAAAGTAAGTTTCTATTGAAACAAATATACGTTGTTGAAACGTGTTGCAGGGAAATGCAAATTGCATTTTTACAACCACGTATTCTTTTTTTACGCAAAGTGAGTTATTTAGCATTCAATGCTTAATGAACAGACGTCTGATTCATCGATATGTGAAACCTGCAGCGAGAAGCGGGTTAAAAAGTACAAGCAGCAACAGTATACTTGCTTAGTTCTTGCATTCAGACCTTCGACACGCGGATTAACGGTGTGCGTACGAGCTAGTGGGAGGTGGGTTCGATTCGCGTGATAGATTCCCACGATAGGTGGGTCGATGAAGGTGCATTGCACATTTCACGTTTCGTTGGATCGAGGAATCCGTGCCAGGAATTCATTCCATAAGGAACGGTTCCGCGCGGAAAGTCCTTGCTATCACGAACTATCATTTCTCGCGGATATTTATGTAGATATGTATATATGCACAAATCGCTCATGTTGCTACAAATTTCATATCTCCTTCGCGGATCTGCTTACACATTATCCTCTTCATGATCTCATATATTTATGCTGCTTTCGACAGCTTAAGAGAAAGCTGAACTCAATATATTAGAAACATATTATTTTATTTTCTTGAATAGGTGTGAAAAATCACAAGTAGATCGACGAGTGATACATTCTCGATATCTTTTTTAAAAATGATGAGAATGATACATTCTTGATATATCTTTTTTTAAAAGTTATATATTTAAATATTTAACTTATTTATTTGGACAAATTTTAATATAGTATTTCACATTTTGCCCTCATTTTTCCGTTTTACAAACTTAGCGTTTGGAAGGATGGAACGTGGGATTCTCGCGAAAGCGCTTTTAATAGACACATCTTCCGGAAAATATAATAACAGTTATTCGCACGTTACCATTAATTTTCTTTGCCCGCCCGCGAAATCGAAATTCACCTTTCGCGTCGCGTATTAACCACACGATCGAACCGGCCGTCCGCATAGCGTGCGAATTCGCTACGCGAAGAAGTAGGCAGGGTCGACGACAGTAATTGCGAAAGACGCGATTTTGTTATAAGTGCATCTCGCGACGCGACGAGAGAATTCTTGACGGCGAAATACGCGCATTAATGCGTGCAGCAAACCGCGTCTCGCCGGCTCTTCATTAGTATTTGCAAATCGGACGCCGTTAATTATTTCCATTATCCCGTGCCATTCATAATTCAACGGTGCATAATTCAACGCGTGCGTGGCCGCACGTGCTAACATGTTTTGATCGTACGATTAGCGGGAGGAAGCTAGAGGCTGTTTTTACAAACATTTACAATATATATGTACGAAAAAAATCTTAATATTTTATTAATATAATTCTAATTATAAAATATGATTTTCTTTTTCAAAGATGTAATACACGATATTACAATATTAATTGCGAGTTTCTTTGCTTTTTGTTTACTCACAACGATATCCTATGCGCAATCGTCATCGTTTATATCCGCGAATCGAACGTTCACTTGCTTAATGACTCCCATCTCGCGCGCTGTTCATAAAATCAATGACGTTCGCCGCTTATAAATGCATATAACGCGAGCGAAACGGTTTTACGAGATTGCCGTGGCAAATTCTTCGATTTCGTGGCAGGAAGAGATTAAGACCTCACGGAAACGATGAGCTTCCTTGAGCGTGTCCGACTAATTTTCTGAACGGCAACTCCGGATAACGATAAGAGGTTCGTTAAATTTTCTTTAATCGCATTCCAAGTTCATTCGCGGTTGGCTCGGGAACTTTTTAATCTTTCTCGCGATTGTGATACTCTACATATGGGATATTCCAAGTATACTTTTTCTCGATTACAGATCAGAAAGAATGTTTATTTTTTCAGTATTAAAACGAGGATAGCTTCTAAACTGCAAGCGACTGAAAATTAAAGATCTTTTCGATTATAATTAATTTTTCAACTAAAAATAAATGATACAATTTTTGCGAATATTTTATAAGTACAAATAATGCGAGCCAAAATGTATATTAAACGATATTCATTCCAAATTTAGCAATGTCTTCGAGAAAGCGTGATATTTCTCGCCTGATTGCTTTTCGTGATAGATCAGTATTTTTATCAAACGGTGATATACATATGTAGCACGGTTTCATTTCTTTATTGGGCGCGGCATAATTTCAGGAAAGTGGATTTCGCGTATAGTAGCCCAACGTTCCAATGGAAACTGATATACGTAGGCTTGGTCGACAGATTTCTTAACGGTGTGATAAACGATCGTAAAATGTGTTCGCGGTAATTTGTTTCTAGCGAGATGCTGGTTATAGATAAATCGTCGGTCATAATTCTAATTGCAGCGAGATAATTTTGAAGAGCATAAATTCGACGATATGTAATTCACTGCAATTTACATTAATGCAGCTCTATTATCCAAAAATAGTTATATTTAATAAATATAAAAATGTCTTCTTTTATCGAGATAGGAATTCTTCGAGTGGAAAATTTTCGTGAATGACAGTTACTTCTTTCTTTTATGTATTGATAGCAATATTTTACCATTAGAAATCAATAAAAAATAAAAATTTGCTGGAATAATCAATAACATGGAAGGAATAGATCAATAACATGATCTGTTCTTCCCGTAGAGGAAGTTGACACACGCTCGCTCGCCACATGTTGCGACAAAGAAATCTTCTTCTTTTGCGAAACTATCGAGTCTTCTTTCGTTTGAAAACCACCCATGTACTTTCTGTCTCGCCTTGAGGCTTTCTCCTTGTACCGGACCCTTGTGCAATCGTCACAGCGAATCAAACACCGACAAATGAGGAAATTGCCCGAAACGTTTTATACACGAGCATGGATTGTTCGTTACGGTCATTCAACCTCGTCGACTTTCGTTGCGCTTCGTGATCCATTGTCCATCGGGATTAAGACGAAAGGATTGGCTATTGAGTACAAGAACTGCACGTAAAGTTTTAAGATGTTTAAAATAACATCCGAATTTAATAAATTTTAATTTGAAATTTAGCTACAGATATGTATAAAAAGTTTGTAGTGCAATAGTGCTTACGATTAATGTTAAAATTTATTTTAAATTAAACTTTTATCTAAATTCTACGTAAAATTGATTCGCTTTTATTTTAATTATGTCTAAAAATGTACAGTTAAAAGAACTTGTAAGAGGACTAATTTTTTTTTTTAAGATTTGTATAAATTTCTATCACAATAGGATATTTCTTAAGCTTTTCATTTCCTTAGTAGATTCTTCTATGTTTTAAGAACGCAAATGAAGAAGAACAGTCATTCACGTCTCATTACGCGATTACATAAACATGACAGATATATGCATGCATAGTGTGGCTGGAACGAACAAGTTATCCGGCATGGCCAACGTGCTGACGTGTAGAGACCAATGATGTTAAAGCGAAGGCCCACTTAACGTCACTTTAGTTAGTTGGGTGTGACTGCTTTCACGGTACTTCTGGCCTCTATACCTCACTGCGAATTGCGATAATTGATCGTTGTATATTTGAGCAAGATCAATTTATGGAGGATGTTATTTTCAGAACGAATGTCATTTTTGAAACATCTCGAAATTTTTCGAAAAAACATTGTTAAAATGAAGTTTAGTGTTGTGAAAATATAATTCTGAACGAATCTAGACATTTAGAATATTGTTTCCAGTGAAAGATAATATTACCGATTGCGTCACATAAAAGTAAAGATCTCCGACGTAAATATTCCGTTTGGACACGTAGAAGATAATGTTGCAGCGCGTCGTTGGGCTCAGCGTAGTTGCATTTGCGCGTCGTGGGAAGATACATACAATAGTGAGAAAAGATGCAAATCGAAACACAATTTACCATGGAAAGGCGCGATGTGTTACGTCTTTTCTTCTACAATTCGGCTCGGTTGTTATTAGCGAGAACACGTGCTCAGCGATGTGATAATATCGCGTAGAAACAATAGAGATGTGAGACGACTTCTTTTCACTCGTCCTCAACAGAGGTTTGCGTTAAGTAAATCGTTGTAATCGTGAGATTTAATCGATTTAAAAGCGTTGTAGAAAATTCGAGTTATAGTAGATTACTTATAGAATTATTGTTTTTTTAAAGATATATTTGTTATTTTTAGAGAGAGCGTATTTTTTTCTCTCTTTTTCTCTCTCTCTCTTGTTAGAGAAAAAAAATAATATCTTTTTTCTTATATTATTTAGAACCACGTAACAATTTTTTATATTTTTAAATTGCGGTGGATAATGCATCGTTTACAGGATAAACCGATGAAAGTTACAGATTGTTACTCGTAAAATCCTTGTGTGAATCATGTATCCCGACAAATGATTTGCTTGCGTAGTTAATTACCGTACTAAATTCAATTGAGTTCCCTTTCGACTTGTTTATCCGGTTTGTTTCGCGGGTGGTCTCTGTATAGTGGCTACAGCTGTATAAAGTCGTAAAATGACAGATTATGCCGTTAAACTCGAGTTTTCGGAAATAAAACGGATGTACACATCGCAAAAAGACGCGTGCTTAGAAAGTGTGACGACTATTTGCACGATCGCTTTAATAAAGATCACTTTAATAGAGATTGCTCGCTGACCCGTGAATCATCTTTCTGATTAATGTCTGTTAGAAATTGGCTCATCTTGTAATTATTTTTTTTTCTCAAAATATCGACTGTAATTATTTTAGACGAGATAAAGAATGAAATTTTATTTTTTTTTTATACATGCACATATTCATTACGATTTTAAATATATTTATTTAAAAGAAATAAAAAAAATTATGTATTTCATGTATTGATGTAATTTTTCACGCAGAGAAAAATATAATTTTATTATTGAAAAATTTGATTTTAAATGCGATAGAAAAAATTCATTTATGATTGAAGCGAGATAATATCAAAGCATACTATACGAACGAAGTACCGTGCCTAATATCGTTTTGCATTGACGTGTCTCGGCATGAGATGAACGGATGAAACGGTTGCGAGACTATAGCATTAGCGACACATATGACGTGTCCGCAAGAAAACGTCCGGGCTTACATAAGCGTGGAAATCACGCATTATACTTACCGCGGATCGGGTGGACTGCTCACGCTGTTGAAGGCACTTCGTCTGTCTGGTTCACCTTTGCTAGGACGGTCGGTGCTCTTCAAGGCCGAGGTGGAGGCCTCTCATGAACTCGTCGCTTCAGCCAATCGGTCTAGGTCGTCAGGCCGAATGGATAAATTATAATTTTTTTTGTAACTTTTGTATTATCTTGTTAATTTAGGGTTTTAATATATATATACATAATAGCGTTTGAATTTGATAATTAATAATTTGATAATAATAAATATCGAATGCTTACTTAATTTTTTTGGAGATGCTTATTTCTCGTATGCGATGCGAATTTTATCATGCGCGATTTTTTTCGGTCATTGGCGAAATCCTTTAGTCAATTTTTAGCTATCGTAAACGGTTACTCGATCTCACAAGAGTGTTACCTGACGAGTCCATTACACTGTCATATCGTTGTCACGTGAGAATGTCGCCGGAAGCTATTGAGCAGGTATTAATAATGAATGCCGCGCGAGAAGATCAAAACAGCACTTAAACTGAAACGATGCTGCTTTTATTTCGTCCAGTAATTTAAATAAATTATTGTTTTCTGAAATTGAAGAAATAATATTCGCGAAAATTATAGTTTTAACGTTTTAGAATTTATAAATCATCGCATTTATTGCGCGCAGAGAGAAATTTTCTATCCAATGAGATTAATTTCGTAATCGTATAAAGCTGTTTGAACGTTTCTTCAGAAGATACACATATACGAGGTAGCTGGAGAGGCGCGAGCATTTCAACAGCAATCCTGTTTCGATACGATCTACGACATTAATCTTGCACCGTTATTACTTCGCGCGCGTCAATCTTCATTGTCTTCGAAACTTTATGTTCAACCTTCGCACTTCCGCGATTGGTTGCCCCGCGTATTTTATCAAACCGTCGCGAACTTGGCGCAACCCGCTTATGAGCTTTCAGGTATAAAGCTTACTCGAACCTAAGAAGATTAAGAATCATTCTTGCGATACAAAGCACACATTTCATTTGTAGAATTCCATGCGCTTTACGGTTACTTTTATTATACGCGATAATGGAGGAAGAAGGTGACATTGAAATATTCTCGTCTTTATGATGAATCGCGGCTTCTAATGAGTGATACCTTGCATTTAAATCGCGCCTAAGTCGCATTTATCAAAACGACAAAATGAAACCGCTAAGTTGCACATATCTCTTGTATCATGTTTTATTTCATGAAACGGAATAATCACGTAGATGTTATTCGACGATCTCAAGTACCGTAAAACATAAATATAATGCGTTCAAAGACCTTTTAATGAGTTTAATATAACACTTGGTGAGCTTGGCGGAATCTTGCATATTACGTTAGCAAATTTTTTATCGATATGTTATGCTTAAATATTTCCGATTAATGATACCTGCTTGCAAATTAATCGTGACAAAGAAACATTTGTATGAAGCTTGAGTAGCATGAAATTTAATCTGGCGCACACGTCGTCGTTAAATAAAGATTTTTGTCTGGAAAATATATTAATAAGGTAATCGCCAGTTTTGATAGGCACACATTGTGCATCATAATTATCGATTTTCCACGCTTAATAAGTATTTGTCATTTTTAATATTCCATGTATAATTTAATAATACTTATTCAATGAAGGCAAATTTCTCTTTCCTAAATAGATATGAGTACCTCTTTTCGCGATTTAGCATGCTCATTGTATTGTATAATTATTAATTTATCACACTCGTCACCATACCTACTCGTATATCGCGATTCAAAAGAATACGTGACATTAGATTGAAATGTTCTTTTCAAGTTTATTTATTCATTGGGTGGCTTGCACCTAATTATCAATTTTCCATGCCTGAAGTACATCTATTTCCGTTGTTGCATTTCGCGCAAGAATACCAGACTCGAGGTCATAGAGTATCTCTATTAATTTTATCGAACAGCTCCCCATAATTATCGATTTTCCTCACTTGATCTACCGACTATTAAGAAGATATACGTTCAATCTTCCGCCGGTTTCGCAGGTATCGCCGAGATCGATGGGAGCTTGCAATAACCCGGCGACATAGAAATGACTCATTTACGAACTCGGAGAATCTCGACGATGGCGGTTAGTTAGTCACATCTTTTACGAGTAGAAGCTCGAAATAATTCGCCGCCGCCATGTCACGGCAAACTGTTTAATTTTCTTGGGCAAACGAATCCATTGGGAAATGTACTTACCCCCGCCGTTATATTGCTATACTTTCGATCGTTCTCTTTCGTTGCACTCTGTAATCTTCATAGCTATTTATGCCTCGCGTGCGTTACCGCTTCTAATTCATAATTGTTGCGTATCGCGCAATTTTAACGTTGATTTGTAATTGTAATACTCAGTGTAATGAATCTTGGGAGATCGTTGTATATTTTGCATGAAATTTATTAACTCATGTATACAAAGTTTTTTCTGTTAATTAATTCATACATTTTTTAATCACTTTGTAGTCGATTTTGCCTTAATAATTTAAAGATATACGTTTCTTTGTTTCTTAATTTATTTAAATCTGCTTTAAATTTTATAAATTCTTGGAATTTTCTTCAGGCGAAATGTACGTGCGAAATTTAATCTCTTGGTATCGTTCGTCCTTTGGTATTTAAAATGATCGGCGAATTAATATCGAATCGCATGGAATTCGCAGTTCGACGGCTAAATGAAACCTCTTGCCTTACGTGACCTTTTCAAAACGCGTATCCGCGAGTATATCGTATGGTTATTGCCTCTCGATTAATATTAAAAGATTACGAGATGCAGCTCCAGAGGCTAATATATCGTATAAGGCAAAAATATGCCTGTTTTTAACGCAAATTACCAAAGACGTCAATACACTCTTT
>NW_021853281.1:248448-250515 GCF_003651465.1 Formica exsecta
CGACTGTAAAAATTTCTCGAGAATTTTTAATATTTTGCAGGTGCACGATAACTTATATAATAGTCTAAACTTAAGGCTCTGATATCTCTCGTGTTATTTCTAATTCTTCCATTTTGACAAAATATTTAAAACACACACATCTACTCTTTTGATATTACATAAGTGTTGCATTTTTCTTTGGATGATACATTACATTTTTATGGCTTCAATTTAAATGCCGATATTGAATTTTATCTATCTCGTGCTAGAATATACAAACGCTCTTAACATTATCGATTGATACCAAACTCGCAATTATACTTGACTACAGTTATTTTAATATCGTGTGGCAAAGTACAATTTGTTCGCTCTTCTTTTCGCGAGCCATGCTGGGGCTTTTCGCTCCTGGCGCTCACCAACGTACTTCCGTTTTCGTAACTCGCCTTGAACTTGCACTTCTTATGAAACACTTGAAATATATGGTTCAGTGTCGCCCTTGAAGAAGGTTAATATATTTCCAACTCAGAGTTTTATGAAAACTCACAAACATACTATTTGATTAGAAATAATATTATAAACTAAAAATATTATATTTTAATTGATGTGATGTTGATATTTATAGATCTAAAATATCAAATAGTAATGATGCGCTATTATTGTAAACAAGTATTAAACATACCGTAAAAACGTATGCTCGAGCGGAATGCAATTGTGGCAGTCTGCTGAGTGCTCTGGAAAGCCCAGACGCGAAAATAGCTAAGTCCAACGAACGCGTGTGCGACACGTTGTACTTTTCCGCAGGGTTCGTTCCCGACATACGTCTCGAGCCGATAGTAGCCTGCAGGCACGTGTGTCATTCTCGTTTTTATGCTATTTCAAGATGTACGTGCAAGGAATCCAATTTTTCTTTTGCACATAAGTGCTAATATTACATTCTAATAAAATTGATAACATAACACAGGACTAGACAAATTTTAATTTTTATAGAAGCGCGAACTTTTTCTATTATGTAGCTCGTTAATAACTCTTTATATGCTTAATAAATTTTTTGAAGATTATAGATCGTCTAAAGTGGATTTTATTGAGTAATTAAAAAATTATAAGAGGTGAAGTTATTTAATATAAAGATGTAAAAATATATATTAAACCTCTTATCAAGAAATTGTGGAAAGTTAAAGATTGTAATGTTTTAGTCATGCATTTTAATTTAAATTATATTTGAATTCAGTTTCTTATATTTAAACACACTTACACAAAATATCTAGAGTCTAGTAAAATTGGCTTGCAATATGCGAACACCAATTTGTTGTTGAAATTCTCCATTCGCTAACGTCACAGCCGACCTTGCATCATCACACAATCGCGGCAAAAATAAATATACCTTATTTTCTGTCATTGTGCGAGTATTTTATTTGCTGCGTCCAACATATCAAGCTGTAAAAATTTTTTTTTGGAGCAATTTGTTTTCTGTCTTGATTACGACAAGCAACTTTACGAGCTGTCTTACACGGCGAACCTCGTGTTTACTCTCATCCACGTGATCTCGAAACGAGTTGCCATATCTCGTCATATATCACAAATAATCGCCGTGATCGAGATAGGATTTTATCGCGAAAGTGCGTGCGACGATCAGAAAAACTTAGTGTAGCGAAACCAGTAGCGGATCCACGAGCGTGATGACGATTTACAAGCGATAATGATCTCACCAAACGACTTCTCCGCTAGAAACCAGCTGTTCTCGATAGATCGATCTATCTGGTAATCAGCGAGCTCGTCGCTGTTATTGTCCATGATACTTTTCGATAGACAGAATATTAATGACGTGTGATTTTATGTGTATATTTATTATTAGAGGAGACGAGAGCGAGAAATATAAAAATAATCTGTAAAAAGATAATCATGTAATGATATATATATATATATATATATATGTATGTCCATTGAAACGAGAAAAATTATATTTGCTTTTCACATTCTGACACATCTGTCTTGTAAGTTGTTGAATCTTATGTCTGTTATAACTCTTTCAAGTTGTACGCAAGGTAACGGCATAATCAACTGTTCTCTCGACGAAATGCGTATCGAAGA
>NW_021853281.1:250920-252620 GCF_003651465.1 Formica exsecta
GAGCGGTTGGTCTTCTGAAAACCGGTACGGAATCCTAGGAAGAAACTACGAATGCAATTTCAAGCATACTCACGTCGGGCAAGGGTTAACAGCGGTTAACGGGGCGGATCTTTTCATTATGGAAATAGCGACGCGTTCTCATGTTTCTTCGTCACTTGAATGTACTCGGTAGATGCTACCGGTTCCATCATACCTGACAGGGGTTCCCAAACACTTGCTAAATCAATCAAATATATACCTGAAAATCTGAATATGTCAGTAATCAAAATTTTCACGATGAGAATAGAAAATTAACAAATTATCTGCACATTTATATTCATATCAAACATTTTTTAATTAGATTGACATTTATTTAAAAAAAAAAAATTAAAATTTTTTTCTTTTCGTTTCTTTTTACATATGAAAAACATGTTATTGATAAATTTTTTTTCAGTAACATTTTAACGTAACATTGTTTCTTAAAAAGTCGATCCATAAAAGAGTCGATTTTTTTTCTATTTCTGTATTTCTTCTAATGTCGGTCTCGAAAATGTATCTGATTCGGAAACCTCTAGTTTACAACAAATACATGTCGGTAGTACTGGCGTCCCTAATTCGCACATCGTTAATTCGCGACTACGGCGTGCTTCCGCATTTGGTGTCGGGCTAATCCGTACATGATCTCGCACGGATAAGCGGATATACTCTATAGGGGGAGTTTGGATTATCTTGGTGTTCTTCTCAACCGCGAGATTCGCGCGCGGAAACTATGCGTGCCCCGGGTATATTTAGCTTTCATGGAATGCGGCGTGTCCATCTTTTGTAAAATGGACGGGCTTCCGAAAGCGAGGAATGCACACGTCTCTCTGAATACTATCGGATACTTGAATTTTGCAAAAATTCTTACGTAACTATCTATAGATTAATCGAACTATATTCTATATGTGCGAAAATTATTTTTTTATACGGAAAAATATTTGGCGTTGTATTCAAAATATTTACGAATCGATTAATCGGAAGAATATACTGAAAATATTTTTGGTGAGTTTGGTTATTAAAAAAAAATCTCATCGCCGAGAGAGAAGACGAGAACGGTTGGCAACTTATTTCAAGAAATTTATCCACGATCGCCTTGCACTGTACGTTCGGATCCGCGTTCGGGGACACGCGTTCGAGGATTTCGGTACGGGGATAATTACACCGGGGGTCCCGAGAATGCAATAAATTCGTTGATGCCCCACGTCCGCATATAACCTGTGGAATTCGCTGGGAGACGTCTTGTCCTCCGCTTTCTTTATTTTCGCCATTCGAGCCTCTTGCTCTCTCTAATCTTTCTTTTTTTTCCTCTCTCTTCTCATTCTCCTCCTCCCGAGATCTGCAAACCCGTAATTTGACCGTTTAATCCCGCCGCGATTCCAACGAGCCCGACCAGCTTCTTCGTGCTCCGCTAGTGCCTGTCTGCTTTCGTGTCAAACATCGGATTCACCCGTCGGGAATACTAGCTGATTTCCTAGAACCCCAATCTGCGGTTCAACCTCACGGAATGAAAGGATAAATACTTTGAAACAATCTCGTGAACGACAGCGCGTGTTCAAACATAGAATAGACTCAAAAAATTTAAGTTTCCTGTATCATTTGTCTTATTGAAATATTGTAATTCATGAGTTACCTCACAAAATTGTTATTTCCAATAGAATATGATATACGTTTAAATCATTCCT
>NW_021853281.1:252802-306914 GCF_003651465.1 Formica exsecta
TTCCTGCTTCAAATATAAATCATAAAAGATAGATAATTATATTTTTTACATTCGCGTGTTGCAATTATTTAATCATTTATTTATCACTGCAAATATCTAAAGATATATATATATTCGTTGCAATACTTTTCTGAAGATCTAATTTGAAGAGAACAGAATCTCAATGCCGGCATCATATCGTTTTGAAGACAAAAATACAGGTTCCGCAATACAGGTTTTATAATTTAACGAAATTAGTACGCTGTATGTACATAATTTGCGAACCGCGAAGAGAGAAAGACATGTTATTAAGTCGTTATAGTTCGCAGCTTTCGGCAGTGAGCGAAAATGCTGATTTTACTTTACGTGAGTTGTCTCGAGTTTATGTGGTATTGTTCGCTTCCTCCCCATAATTCGCGCGGTTTCGCTCGAGCGATTCTGCGAATTGAAAAAGTCTTCGTTGATATTAGATTTTGTCAGAGGTTGTCGGCGAGATTAAACTGAGAGAGAGAGAGAGAGAGAGAGAGGGAGAGGGAAATTAAGGTTGAGCTGTAACGCTTCGCTTACGTTATCGCCCGTGGTTGTGGGATGAGAATCGGAGAGAAATGCACATAAATCGACGTTTCGCTTATATGCCGTTATGCGAAAAGGCATTCGTCTGTGAGGCGCTAGGTCGAATCCATAAATCGATTAATCGAAGCTTCGGTCAATCACGGTAACTTCGCGCGGATAATTTCGAGTTTGCCTCTCGAGATTACAATACGCTCGCGAGCCATCCGGATCGCGTTTAATTGCTCTTTGAATCTTTTTGTGAGATCTTAACAGGCCATTGCGAGAGTTTCGTTTTGACTTTGAATTTAAGTTTTGCTTTGACAAGATTGAAACTTAAGATAATGTATGTGCTCTTCCGTTAAATTTTATTCTAGCTGATTACATAATTGAAATTATTCAAGTATAAATCGTGATAGATAAATCTGTCATAAGAATGCAATTGAGTCTTTCATTTCAAGTTTTAAGAATAGCGTTTTTTAATATCGAGAAAATAATTTAAAAATTATATTTAAATTATACTGATGCTCACAATTTATATGTCTTTTGTAAGTACAGTCGTTTGATAAGCCGAGCTCGATTTAAATTTGAATCTGCTGTATACATATTCGTTCAGCTTCGCGAAACAAAGCGCACTCCGCGGTCGGTAACCACGCTGGCGGAGAAATCGATGTCCTTCCCACGCCGAGCTCGCGCCAACGTCATCGTCGACGGCATCCTCGACGTTGCGTCGTCGCTCGATGTAGCGTCTCAAGGTCTTCGTGGGGCCACCCGCGTTGCTCTCAGCAACACCATCTTCTGGTTTGCCCCGCCAACTGCGGCGTGTGAAAACCGGGGAAAACCACCCGGCGCGTCACATCTATCGACCGCGTACTGTCGGCGCCGCGCAGCGTCGCGACGCCAACCAGCTAACCAGTCAGCCAGCCAGGGGTTCACTGCGCTCCACCTTTCGAGCAAGAACAGAGTTCGTGTGTACGGGGGGGAAAAAATTCTCGTACAGTCGTCGTCCAGAGGTTTTTCTTTCTCGGTTGTCGCGTTCTTCATCGATATCGATATCCTCGTGTTATCCTTCGGCGTTATGTGGTGTTGTAAGCGACTAGATGCTTCCGATTGGCCAGTCACGACCATCGTTCGAGGTAACGTTTCCTGTCTGCACGTTGTGCTGCCGCTGCCTCTCTTACGTTCGGGATGCCAACCGAGGTTGTTCTCGAGGTTTCTTCTTATTTCTCCCTCTCTCTTTCCTTCCGTCACGAACGCTTCTTCAGCTTTCTTCAGCCGTTCCGCTCCTTCGCTGCTTCTTTGCCGCACCGTGAGATTCAACGGAGAGAAAGAGAGAGAGCTCGCATACTTATGCAAACGGACGGAGGAAGATGAAGGTCGAATGGTGTCCACGCGAAACGGGTCGCCAGGCCGTAGACCCTGCTCAAATTTTGGCGAGATGTCGGATCGCTTGTGATGAGCGCCAAGATTCCTTTCAAAGTATTTTCTTTCTTGGATGACCCGATTTTACCAACCTTCCTCGAATTCGCGTCAGCGATCGTTAGGTCGTTGATCTATAAATGTCTGATAAATAAATAAAGTGTCGGTGGAAGAAATAATATCGTTTTTAACAAACTTTGAAGGATATGATCTGTCTTCAAAGTGGTTGGTAAAATTAAATCTATAAATATTTTTGTGCTATAATAGGTGGATATTTTGTTTGAGTTAACATTTTTATCAATGACATAGAGATTCTCAGGTTTGCACGTTATTCGAAGGATTAAAATCGACATTTTTAGCTTTTTTGCTAAACACTCGCATTGCTTTTCCTGCGTGTCAAGGTTGAATACTGCGAAATGAATTTGTCCCAGATATTGTCTTGTTGAATAGCTGACGGAGATCTTCAGAAATTGACTCTATGATATTATTCCTGATCATTGTTTTAGACGGGATCTAACTGTATTATATGCTTCAGTTCAGCTACACGCTTTTGGCTTTCTATGTATTTATCGCACTCTCTTTTGTGATAAAGTAAAAAAATATAATTATTAGAGATTCATCGATTATAAGGTTGGTTACAGAAAATCCGTGCTATAAATGATAGATTTCTTGATGAATATAGTGAGAATCTAGCGAGAACAGAGTATTGATTATCTCTTATCACCTCAAGGCTTTTCGATCGCCATAACAGGCGCGCTAAATTTAGCGTCGACGATCTCACCACGCTATCGTTTATGAAAACAAATCGCCCATAACGGGCTTGCGATATAATACGACTGTTCGATCTGTTCGGAAGCCGTATATCGGTAATCGTTTCCTTAATCGCATTCGGATAACTTATTCGATTTGATTCCACTTGTGACGCAACGTACAGCGGTTATCTCTGCTGCGCTTATCATTGCTGTAATATGGGTAAGGTGTATGGGGTAATTGAGATGCAGCAGTTTTTTCTTAAAATAGCAATCTAACGAACCGCAATTGCCGATTGCTTTGCATTGAAGCTGATGTAGAAATTGACTGATTACAGTGATTAATATGAATGATTTTATTTAATCCTTTTAAATCTAAAGAAAGAATATAAATGGATTTTTTACAGCGTGCATTCAATCCTTATGAATATCTTGACCAAATCATCTTTTACCTACAATTTCTTTGATTATTTAAAGTCTAAGACAAATTTTTTTTATTTATAGAATTATATTAAACTAATACCCCATGTAACTCGTTTCAAAAATTTTATTAAACAAAATTAAATATATATATATATGCGACGAACATTTGCATAAAATTAGCGACGCGTAATTGGGTCAACAAATGGAATTACGTTAGCATTGGACGTTGTTAAACCAACGTTAACTGCAATCATCGGATTTGGATCTGCGAAACATCTGGGATACATTTTTTCCCGACTGCGAGAAACACAAAGTTTCGCGCACATGGAACTCTCTTCTTGTTGCGCGGTACTTATATTAAACCTTCGCGTAAAAGCTGAATCATTCGAATGGTGCAGCGACGTTTGTTCTGCGCATGTGCACTTTGTATGCAATATCGTATATTGCAAGAGATATTGAAAAATATTTTTTCTTCGATCTTTTTTTTATTATTATCTTGAAATTACAATTTGAATCTAAAGAGTTATTTTTTCATAATATTAGAAAAATGATATAACATTATGTCATTCAATTTTCATTTATGATACGATTAGCGCGAATAAATCCTCTCATTGATTCGCACGAGAGGGAGACATGCGGCAAAAATAACGACTTCCGTTCGGTGCCGATAAAAATATTTGACACGGGCGTAACGTCACGTCCGTCTAAAGGCGAGTTTGTGAGTTATTTCTGTCCGCGTCGACAGGGCTGTTGTTCAAAGAACTATTTTATTACAGCGTAATCTGAATCATATCTGAATTATAGCACAGCATAACTTGTAAAGAAAGTAAAATATTACGTGTGTATTTTCGCATTTTGTTAAATTATTTATGACATGATGTTTTCTTCTTATATATCTTCTTAGTAAATCGATATGAGAATGTAGGAAAGTAATTTAAGTTTTTATTTTTTTTTTTGGTATTATTATTATATCCAGTCTTTCGATATTTTTATTCCTCTCAGAGAGAAATTATTTTTAAACGCATTGATTATATTTTTCACATTCAATAATTAAAGTTTAAACGGATCGCGTTAAAGTTCGCGTTACCAGATCCATGTCTTGATATGGAAGTTTCGTGGGATTTCATTGAAGAATCGTGACTCGCGAAATGCTACCGCTCGCGAGGGCTGCAGTGAAATGCCGTCACCGTGCTTACGTGATCTATGGCGAAATCGCTATCGCATACTAGATATCATTGCCTACGTGTACCAGCAATAGCTCTTCGATAGAGTCGACTCTGCAGGAGAGAGATCCTTATTCAGATATGCATTCGCAACTACTATGCGTTTCGAGACTTATCGTGCGGTTGAAATAAAAGGCCAGTTGAGGAGCCGCCATAGATGATTCGAAGATTATAATAATATTCTAATATTTTTGTCATCTATTTTAATATATATATTTTATATATATATATTTTATCAGGTATCATTCAAAAAATGTTTTAATATTTAATATTCTTGTTTGTGTCATGGAGTAAGTAGTTTGATTATACCTATCAATAATGCACAACTGGAGGAATATTTTCTGGAAGTGAATATAAGAAGCTAAGAAAGCTTGTGATTAGTAATAATTACTATTAACCTGATATCGGATTACTAGCAAGTGCGACTTTTCTCGTCGCTCCGGAACTTTCAAAAGTCAAGTATCTCATTTGATTGCACCGCGGTGAAAACCTAACCACCTCCGCGACAGAGATGAAAACCTGCTATTCCGGATAATTCTGTTCATTTATTATACGTTCCCGGATTAAACGCAGTCATCAAGCATCGCTTGAATATCTAGATTTCTCCCGCTCTTATATCCGTCAACCCACAACGAAATTAATGCGACGCTTCGAGCGATCTGGAACGAATTCTGCCGTTATGTTATCTCGTCGGTGATTTTGTTCAGCAAATCGAAAAAGTCGTTTTGCGCATTTCTCGTTTCACGTAGGCTTAAAACAGATTTATTACAATTGCATCCGCTAATCTACGACTGTGTTCCGTATGCGAAAGCTGCCCGAATGTCATTGACCCTCCTTTAAAAACCTCTAATTAATCCCAATCGGAGACTGTCATGCGTCCGCTTAATTACTCGACAGTGTCGAGGAACTCTCTGAAATTCTTAATTCATCTTTAGCGCAATTTGACAAATTACTCGGCATGGATTTAAATCGGTTTGATGAAATCTACCAGATTTTTTTTTTCGTGGATGTCTTAAAACTGTTTTTAATATCAGTATATTTTATGACAATTACAAATCACCGCCATTATTTTCGCTATAGAAAAATTGATTTAAAATTTGCCAAAAATTAAAAAGAAAAGGAAAATGTAATAAAAATGGGACACGTATAATTCTCATATGAAAGCCTTGAGCAATATAATAATAGTACGTTAGTAATAATTGCATAAGACATAGACAGATTGTGACGGCATTTCTCGTGGACCATCGCGAGCCGCACCGAGGAACCATCGATTATCGAGCAGCTTCGGGCATGGCGCATGCTTGATCGTAAGATTGATGGCACTCAGAAGTCATCGTTTACTATCGGTTAATGCGATCGGTTTCGAGACGATGATCGCTAATCGGCGCATCGCGATTCGGCTCACCCGACACAAAACACAGCCTGTCTCGCGGTAGCGAGTTCCGTAATCTCGCACGGCGGATTCTCAGTATAGTAATTATAGTGCTTAACAAGCAATCCATCAAATCGCCACTTATCGACACCGGGTAATAATAAACGCTCGTCTATCAGTCTCTTTCTCTGAAGCGCATCTCGGACTAAAACATTTACGAAAAGAAAAATAGTTCTTAACAATACATATAGGATACGCTCGGCAAACAATATATTAAGAAATTTAGGACGTAAATCTTTTTAAAATTAAATTTTGTCACGCGAATTAATTTATTTTATTTTGCCATTAGCAGCTCAGAGATATTTTAATTTTTTATGATAATCGTAAAATGAATTGTTTCTTATGAAATCTTTAATTCGCGAAAAATCAGACAAAGTGCTGATTATGTAAGATTAAAGAAAAGAAAGTGGAAACGGGAAACGTCAATAGTTGGCTGTCTCGCAATACGATCATTAATCACAATCGCTGCTAGATCAATAATCAATAAATGATAAATTGCAACTCTGTCACAATGACAAGATTCGTTTTTGTCATGTCTATAATGAAATCGTCATTTCCCGATGTAAACGATCGATATAATGTATAACGATCAACGATAATAGTATTACGAAGTCATCGTAAATCCAAACAGCACAAAAATGCTTTAAGAATCATAAAATCATAGACATTATTGCAGCGATTTAAAAGATTTTTCTTCGTAAATCTCTCATCGATGAATACCAATTAACAGTTGTATTTATCTCAGACTCACGATTGGACTTAAAAAGAAATGTTGCGAGACAAAATTATAGATTATCGTTTTCATTACATATATAATTGCACCGTTAATTGCGAACGGTTCATAATCAGAAAAGTGATGATCGATCGCTTTCTTCCTCTCGCCTATGTAATCGGATCTTTTTTCTTATTTTTTTTTCTTATTTTTTTCTTACAGTCGAATCAGTTTACATATTGGTTAGAAAAATGTCGAAGCGCACGATATTAATGTGTAATCTAAAGTCTAAAGCTTTCGAGATTATTTTCTATGTTATCTATGCGTACATTGTCGATAAGATTATCGATAGGGGAAATTACTTTGTTATTCTATATCTAGCATTACGATTTTGATATTATTCGTTATCAGAATTCTTTGTCGCGTCTTTAATCGGAATTCTAAATTCTGATACGACACTCGGAGGATATAGAAACGATTTTTTACAGATAATTTTGGCATCTGTAACATACTTTGATCGCGAATTAAGAAATGTAATGAAATGCTGTGAAAAAATTTCTGAAACAATCAAGGATGAACTATGCTGATGTATTAATCGCAGATCGATTTATTGTTTGCGAAGGGAATCGATCGGTAATTATATTATGTAAGTACAACGAAACTGAAAACCTCAATTAAGCGCATTCGCTCAAGGCGGACCGTTCGTTCTGCATAATCAGTTTCATAATATGGCAACGGTATTGCAGTTAATTAGCTGACAACGAGAGATTGGTGTAACGATGCGGTGTCACTGCTCCTGAAAATAGTTCGAGAGAATCGTTCTAAAGGGTATTGCGAAATGGCCTCGAGGAAAACCGAATTTCAGTTTCCCAATACTCCATCAAGATAATAAATTAAGTTTTAGGGACCTAATTAAATTTCAGCCGCATAGATATAAGTTAGTAATGTTGGTCATTAATTATTAATTAATAATCTAATTATATAATTACTAATTAAAATTCGAAATATCATATTTAAGCTTCTAACGATTGTTAAAAAATTACAGAAATTCGATAAGATATGTCTTTAGACTTCGATTTCGCGATTCGACGTGTTTGTTTGTTAACTTTTCCTAGAGAAAAGGTCATTTCGTGGCCGATTAGAATCGCGTTCTGCTTGTGCAAGGCGGCTTTTATAACCATTAATTATCGCGTTGCATTCTCATTACTCTCTCCTTTGCTCTACCGTCATTCGCCATTTATTTGCATCTCTCAACCATTTCTTTCCGATAATTGGGCCTCTAAATTGGGACGGAATCATTAAATTATTCGCTTAGAATCACTAATGTCGAAGTTGGTTAATCATGAAAATTTGTAACACGATTAATCCGAGTGTCGATAATACTGATAATTTTAATTAATTATCATCTTCAGCATAAATCAGTTTATCTCCATATTATCTCCGCGCAACTGTTTTATAACTGTCTCACTACACAGTCAGAATTATAATTTTCCAGTTATTCAATATATATATTTATAAATTATATTTGTGAAGTGTACGAAAGAGAGCAAAACGAGAACTCCAAGGTGCTCGAACTCGCAAATCTATAGAACGTCAATCGCGTCTCTGCCAAATCGAAAGTTCTAATTTTATGCACGGGTTACTACTAATTATAGAACGGATTACATACTCGCAACACAATTATAATAGAGACTTGTTATAATATAGTTGTTGACATTCTCGATTTTCCGTTTTAAATATACATTCGATTAATTAAATTTATTTAAATCCGTAGCTTAGATTCAGGATTATAACGAGATTACTGATGATCGCTGCGTGTGTGGCGTTCAGTATTTATTATAATACGATTTCTCCGTATATCGCATGGCCGTAGGATTAGGGTAATAAGCGAAAAGAATGCGAATCTCGCGTCGGGCATGTAGGGGTTCTAATTTTACAAACGAGGTGGGTCGATTCTCAACGATACCAGTCGACAAGGAGGTAGCGCTCTAAATGCGTCTTTTCGAGACCCGCGCGCGCCGCATTTTTCGAACTCGTCTCTCTCACCTCAAGTCATTACCACCGAAGGCAACATGCTCACAATTTCTCGACCACGACGTCTGGCGAGAGGAACTCGAAAACCTCGATGACTGTGTATTCTCGACGTCGACCATCGAGGTTACAGATTCCTGCAGTCGTCGGCGAATGCAGCGCATTCTGTTTCGGAAAACGTATCTCGAAAGCGATAGATGTTTGACAATACCGTGCCTCGTTAAAAGAAAATGCAAAGAATTCAATATATATAATTTATAATATTTTTTATAATCAATTTCTGTCGATTTTGTGAAGTGGTATTTTAGTTAAAGTGAAAATTTTGATTTACAATAATTTTAAAATAAATAAAATTTTATTCTATAAATTTTTTCCTTAATAAGTTTACACATTAACAGTACATATTTCAAAAAAACATTAGGGAATTTATTAGGAATGAAACTATTTACTAATTATATAGTATCAATTCAAATGATCAATAAACAATTTTTTGCCTTGCAATTAGTAATAAATGTTTATCGACGTGGGGTCTTGCATATCCAATGATTGTTTAAATCAAGATCGAGCAAATTTTACGACCATAAGCGGCACGTGGTTCTCATTGATGAAAAAATAGTGAGCGGCATATTTGATCATAATTTTTTATGCTTTCTCAGTCGGCTTGCTATCGACGCGAGTCGGCAACTATTTAATTAAATTTCCCTAACGGAATGTAATTGAGCATTGATCACTGTTTACTACTGTGTTATCGGAAATATGCATTCCTCATGTGCAATGTCCCCTCCCTTTCTCTTTTTTCGTCATATTCCAATGGTTCTGTTACAACTTTGCGAACAACTTTCGAACGAGTGATGGATGATCGACTTGAAGAAAATCTGAAATAAAGTCCTTGAAAGCTAGACTCAATAGAAAAGAAAACAAAAAGTTGTCTATATGGAAAACTTAGGATCATAAAAATTATTGATTCTGATTATTTTTGACTTCTCGCAATAAATAGTAGAGGATAAACATTCTAGTTTTGTATAAGTTAGCATTAATTAAAATTTATCACATACATTACATAAGGCTGGAATCTCATTTGGTATAAGTTAATGCGAACAATTTTTTTTGCATCTTTGGCTATGGAGAAGCTTTTGTGTTTATTTTATTTAAAAAATATTTATGCACTTAATCATCTTTTTCTTACAAATTTGTATTTTTTTGTTACAGGTGAGTCACAGATTTCGTATGTAATTCCATCTTATATCTCGCGGAGCTATGAAAATGGCTAACCAAAGTCCAGGTAAACCCTTATTAGCATTTTTTAATAGCGCGGGCCGATTTTTATCTTGTAACATAAATGAGATATTGAAATTAAAAAATAACTTTCCAGATGATTCTCTTAGATGTTATTTCAATGTTACAAGCATCGCTAGATTTTTTGAATATTTATGATATGGTGGAAGCGTTCTTTTAAGATATTTACGATTAATCTCTTTGCTTCACAATTAGCATTTAGATGATGCAATCTAAATAATTTTTCACTTAGCGAAAGGTCGCATTTGGCAAAAGCTTTGCGAGGAGACACGAGTAACGATTGAATTCTGAAAATAGATTTGGCCCGATTTTCCCGCAAAATCGCCGCGACGCGATCGTTTCTCCGCAGTTTCGACACGTTCTTTTCATCTGAGTATCCATAGAAAATAATGCAAGAAATCAAGAAGATATATAACTTATTTAAAAAATATATAATTTATTTAGAAGGTATATAACTTATTTAAAAATAATGCGAATTTAAAAATTGCGAACAGCAACAAGGAAATGTTCAAAAAAAATTGGTCTTTTTCATTGTTTTTATTTTTTTTTTTGTTTTTGAATCACCGAGTTTGACGCAAAAATATTTTAAGCAATTTTGTATAAAATTTCAATTTTTTTGTAGAAAATCTTTTGGCTCTGTTAATGATTTTTATTTTGCGCTTGTAAAAATGACACAGTCAATTACTGCACGTATTATTATCGGTCGCCGTTTCATTGCGAAAATGAATTATTAATTAACACAATGACAGTGATATATTTGCACTTTCATGCTGAAAGAAAGTTTCAGAGTAATATATGAAGGCACGCTGTGCCGTACTCTAATCTTTAAATGTATCCTGTTGCCAGTTGGCAACGATTGCATCGATGTTCCAATTCGAGATCTAAGATCATGCTGGTTGATAGTAACGCTAAAGAGTTTTATTCAACAAATAAAGTAAATTTTTTTTTAGCTCAGATATGAAATATCTTATACAAAATATTTATTTTGTTAATTCGAATTTAAATTGAATATTGAAAAGCATAATAAACTTTTGAAATATGAATATGCAATATTAATGGAATGTAGCTATCTTAGTAAATAATAAAATTGTTCAAATATACAAATATATGTATTTACACGTTGATATTGCAACGTAACAGGATCTGTCGGAAATTAATCAAGTCAATAAAATTAAACGGATATTGTTGTATGATGTGGTCAACAGATATGACGCAACAAATATCGATGATACAAGCGTTTAATTATTATCAGAGTCGGAGCAAGAAATGTACCAACGGTCGAACTGTTAATTGTCTTTATTCTCGCTGAATTAAGAGCAATTAAGATCGGTTCGCGAAATGATAACGCGCGGCGTATATTCTTCCAGAAGTAAAAATACCTTTCTTAATTATGTGTCATGACCACACTTCTTTCACGATATTACTGGCTTATTTCTTGAAAAATTACTGCAGTGCTTTATTTTGTAATATATCTTTTTTATTTTATTAATATTTTTAAATTATCTCAGAAAAATACTTTTGTACTGGATATTTTTATCTGCCAAGTACATATTTTTTTGTAAATTAATGATCTGTTAAATGAGACTAAATAATAAAAATGAACAGTTAAATCTCATAATTATATTTTCGGAATTTCACGAAATGACACTACTTTCAACGTTTTTATGAAATTCTATAATAATAATTGTGATGCGCAGAAACAACTCGCATTTTTATTGCAAATTTGCGGTTAATTACGTGAGAAAGCAAAAAAGAGGTCAATTTGTCCAGTGGAAGGAACTCGTCGTTGGTACCGTTAAAATAGCATAGACTTTCCTTATACGTATCGTCCGCTACTGTCATGCTTGCTAGCTATTTGTACTTGTCGCATGTAATTGGAGGCTTTTTTAACGCATGCTTCATATGGTCTATTACAGGCTTCAAGGCCAGAAATTTAAGTGACATACGATTCTTCTTCTGTTTCTTTGCACGCATCAAACAATTAAGCTAGTTTCACAAATATTTAAACAGATATTTCATTTTTTTGGGAATTTTTATAATCAAAAGTAACAATCTGCAATATCGTATAATAAATTTTAGTTACACGTGTTTCTAGAAAATGCGGAACTAAATGTCGAGCTTCTTTTTTTTATTCTTTTATTATAATTTCTCTTACATTTTAATTACGAGATTTCTGTTAGCACTATCTAATATCTATACTTGTTAACATTTAGCAGAATCATTAGAAAGCGTGTAAAAATTATTCAATACGTATACGATTAATTGTTGAATTGAACCCCCTGCGGACGAACAAGTTTCCGGCCGTTGAATCGCGAGAAAGCGAATTATTTTCCTAAACCACTGTCCTCGATTCGTATATTATCTTTCGTTCGAACGGCCGGCGGTCATTCGTGCTTCGGATTAAGCGGATTCGATACTATCTGTATCTGGGGTGTGTCCATCATTATGGTAGAAACGATTCATGAAAAATTTAATTCGGGACGTGATTTGCAATAACGCGAACGAACGGGATATGATAATATTGTTCTTATATTCTTTCAGTCTCTTTTTTTTTTAACGGAACTTTAAATATTTTCCATAATTTTCTGTGTATCTTAGAAGACTTTACTGTGTGAGGAAAACGATGTCGTGCATTAATAAATTAACACTCGATACCCTGGAAATCTCATTCTTATTTTCAGGGATTAATTCGTGCAAAATTTATCAAGCGCTTTGACTGTTTGCGAATTTCGTGAATATATTTTATCTTGCCAACGCAAATCGCGCGATCGAAGATCGGATAAGTGTATAGACACGCATGAGGGGAAATCAAGCACAATGTCGATTGCGTTTAAGTGCGAGCAACCAGACGAAACGACCGACATGTCAGTCGGAGAAGTCTGCTCGCTGGCAAAGACCGCCACGCGAGAGCGATCTATCGTTTAACGTCCCGTCATAAATTAAGTTCGGGTTAGGGCAACCGCGCGTTAAAGTGTGACAAAAGATCGATTTGATGTGCGCTTGCGCGCGCGCGCAAAGTTTCTCCCTCGTAGCAGCTCGCGTTCAAGCTCGTAAATCACGGTCGAGATCGTAATCGATCGTTGCCGAGACTTTAAATGGAACGAATTGACCCGCTTTTGCCGATCGCCCTGTTTTGATGGCGGTTGAGAAAACGAGGGAAGCTCGAGATTTTTCCGAAGGCGCTCGCATGTGAACGAAATGATCGAAGAGAGCGCGAGAGATTTTCGAATTTATCAGCATTGCTCATATCACTCGAACGGAAAGGTAATATCGGAATCGTTTTCCCGCGAGAAATCGAGAGCGTCATGCACGTCTATTTTTGTATCGATCCGTTACTCGATTCGTTTCTCTTTTTATTATTCTCGCCGCGATTAATTAGCCTCTCAGGCTGTGCAATTAACCCTTGCTGCGACGCTCGAGTTAATTATGCGGGGATGCAATAAAAGTATTCGAATGATCTCATTATCGAAGGGTCTCTATTCCCGTCACAGGGTGACTTGTTCAAATTATGTTATCGTTGACCTAAAAGACGAGTAATAACGACGACCCCCGAGTGAATCGTCATAACGAACGTCCCACATATCCAACCTTATATATTGTGTATGATCGAAGAGAGCGCGAGAGATTTTCGAATTTATCAGCATTACTCACATATCACTCGAACGGAAAGGTAATATCGGAATCGTTTTCCCGCGAGAAATCGAGAGCGTCATGCACGTCTATTTTTGTATCGATCCGTTACTCGATTCGTTTCTCTTTTTATTATTCTCGCCGCGATTAATTAGCCTCTCAGGCTGTGCAATTAACCCTTGCTGCGACGCTCGAGTTAATTATGCGGGGATGCAATAAAAGTATTCGAATGATCTCATTATCGAAGGGTCTCTATTCCCGTCACAGGGTGACTTGTTCAAATTATGTTATCGTTGACCTAAAAGACGAGTAATAACGACGACCCCCGAGTGAATCGTCATAACGAACGTCCCACATATCCAACCTTATATATTGTGTTGTATGACAGTGAGCATAGAATCAGGTCGATTCTTCAGAGAGCGCAAGAAGAAAGATCATTGTACAAATAAGCAGCAAATGAAACAAAACTGTGCCATTGCTAATGACTATTTGTTAGTATATCATCTGCACGTTATCGATAGGAAGAATTAGAACTTTATTAAAGTTTATAATGTTGCAACATGTTAAGTATGCATTTGAAAATATATGTATATAGAATACGCATATTTTCTTTATTTTATATACATACCTAATCAATTTCGAGATCGTTTTATATTATCGGTGTAATTTGACGCCGATAACAGTATCTTTACATAAAAATAGGATCCATTGATCTCTCTTATGTCATTATCTCGTACAGACAACGGTGTTGCTAATGGCGTTATTAATGCATGCGGTTAGTTAACTCCGTTAATGTCGCACGAGAGGTGTTAAAAACAAGGTGTAACATGTGCTCGCTCGCACTGTTTCGTCACAGGTGCGCGGCTCGCGATCACCTAAGGTAGGTCATAGTTTTATACGCGACTGTTTCGCGATATTACGGTTATCCCCTTAGCACGCTTACTTCTGAATCACGGCCGTTTCTCTTTAGAGGCTGCCTACGCAAATCGCGATCGACAGACCCTGGCCGTTTCTTCGCGTTTCGCAATCGCGTTCGTTCGAGCGATGACGACGGGTTCGACGCGATCGCGCCGATGCGTCTAGCGCGAAAACGGAAACGTAATGAAAAAGCATATCGAGATTTTACATTGTAATCGTTGTAGTGTGTGTTTACAGCAGCGTAATAATTGCACACAATCTTTCACGCTAATATTTCTCAATCGTTTTTATTTGATTTTGCGGCTTTCTAATCATTATAATCGTTATTAGTTGAAAAAATGATTAAAGGCATTTACTCGGAAATTTATTTAATATTACAACTATATATTTATATATAAATTTAATTTTTTTTTGGGTGAATTTATATTTCGACGCTTTGTAGACATAGGTTCGAAGCGAAAAAGATGTTGGGAAATTCGTTTGTTAATATAGTCACGTACCAGTTTGAAACTTTTTTGAAATAAAAACTTTTTTCCTTGAAAGTGCCATTAAAACAATGTTTTCGTATTTCCCGAAACATTATGAAGTTTTGCCAAGAGTGAACGTAAAGTCTGAAAATAAGATGAAATTTCCGTCGGGCAAAATTTTATTACATTTTATTATAATTTTTTGGCTTCTTTCCCCAAAACTGTAATTTCATTAAATTTAGTATCATTCGAAGTACAATATACGAAGTTCCAATTCTTCTCGAAATTTCTGCATTTATTTCTTAAATTATTTTATGGAAGTTTTAGAAAATATTTTATAATTAACGTGCAAGTTCAGATCTCTGAATATTTTTTTATGTTTAATTATTGTACAAATATACGTAAGAATTTTTTTGTATATTATCGTACGTTATTAATAGAATGTAGATTTTCTCCAGCAACTACATTTATTAATATCGCGGCAAAGCAGCTGAATGAAACACTGTCACGTCAGACTCTGCGGTAATTTTCGAAAGTGTCTAATTAGTTACACTTTCAGACAGCACTTTAACTGGGCCAACGTAGCGTGGTTGTTAAACATTAATCAAAACAGTTTATACTTTGCCCCAGAAGAATAGATACGTAAAATTAACAGAAAATAAATATTGTATTTTATCTGTTTTCGCGAATTAAAGTTCAATATTCATTAAATAATATTGTAATCTAAATAAATATTAAATATTAATTTCTTTCTATAATACATTGCGAAGTTTAGTTTGCTACAATGTTACTTGTTGAATAGAAAGTATATTACCGTTTATTTGTACTGAGAAAATGTATTTTTTTCCGCCTGGAATTATATGTAGGTTGAGAAATTCGTATTCAGTTTCGCAAGAATCACGCGTGACTTCTGTTTTATTTTTCATTATAAATTTGTATTCCTATCGCGTATAACAAGTAACGCGTCGCGTTTTCTTCCTTGCCTTTCTTGTTGCGACACTCGGAATCGTAATTCGTCCGTAAGATGGTCTGACCACACACTATCGTGATCACTTGCACAGCCGTTTACAAACATCGATCACGATTCGCAAACACGTTGCATACGTGCAGATTCTGACGTAAACATCAGACGCTTCTGTTCGACCGTGTTTGCCGATACAATCGGCAATCGGAATGCATTGAAACCAAACTGACATTGGATATATTGCGGTTCGCATAATCTGCGCGTGCGATCGTTCGAATAGCGCGAGCATCTATTCACTTATATTTAATAATTTTTAAGACAGGAAATTAAAAAATTTATTATAGAGTATAAGATTATTTTATAATTATGTTTCATAAAATTTTACGCTTTATCTAAATTTTACATCTCGTTGCATCTTTATAGTAATGAAAACTAAAACATAATTAGAGAATCGATATTAGAAAATTTTTGTAATATTATGTGCCAGAATTGCAAAAGATAACATATATCAAAATCGCGAATCATGTTCTTTCAGCGAGTTCTATTAGCAAGAATCCGACTTTAGTTACGTCAGTTTGGAAAGATATCGTTGAAAATATCTTGGTTGCAAAGAACAATCGAGATTGCTGTTCTCTTTCAAGGAAAACGTGGAAATTGAAATGTAGTGTTTCTTACAAAGATTTTTTGTGAACGCAACAAATGTGTATTTGTACTATGATGATTACAATGATGAACAGCGCGAGATACGATTCGATGATGCTCGGCGAGAAATTTGATTATTTTCATACTTCCACGAAGTCGCAACAATGCCCTCGCTTTTCCTTCCTTTGTTGGGTGCGTAATTGCGGGTTACTGGGACACGTGTACGGTACTCGGGGGGGATCGTAAATTTTGAAACTCTTGCCGCAGTGAAATAACGGCGTCGCCATTCGGCCACCAGAATCGCGCACGACGAGGTCCGTTTATTCGAGAAATGAACGTATGAATACGAACGCGCTACGCATATTATTATCTTTATCCGATATTAGAAAATTTTTGTAATATTATGTGCCAGAATTGCAAAAGATAACATATATCAAAATCGCAAAGTTCTTTCAGCGAGTTCTATTAGCAAGAATCCGACTTTAGTTACGTCAGTTTGGAAAGATATCGTTGAAAATATCTTGGTTGCAAAGAACAATCGAGATTGCTGTTCTCTTTCAAGGAAAACGTGGAAATTGAAATGTAGTGTTTCTTACAAAGATTTTTTGTGAACGCAACAAATGTGTATTTGTACTATGATGATTACAATGATGAACAGCGCGAGATACGATTCGATGATGCTCGGCGAGAAATTTGATTATTTTCATACTTCCACGAAGTCGCAACAATGCCCTCGCTTTTCCTTCCTTTGTTGGGTGCGTAATTGCGGGTTACTGGGACACGTGTACGGTACTCGGGGGGGATCGTAAATTTTGAAACTCTTGCCGCAGTGAAATAACGGCGTCGCCATTCGGCCACCAGAATCGCGCACGACGAGGTCCGTTTATTCGAGAAATGAACGTATGAATACGAACGCGCTACGCATATTATTATCTTTATCGTCTGTGATATGGTCGCATTATGAAGCTATCGTAGCGTGCCAATGCTTGCGTGTAGTTGTAAACTTTGTTTTGTTCTTTCAAAGTTGTATTCTTTCCTCAAAAGATTAAGTTTCACACAAAGAGATTGAGCTATAAGTCTCGCAAATAAAATCAGGATTCCTTTGATATATTAGGAGCGAGATTTCGGAGACAAGTCATACTTGCACAACATTTATAATAGTAGCGAGATTATTTGAAATCAGCGATAATGGAATTCGTTGCAGCGACGTAAATGTGTTTTCAAATTTTTTATAATATTTGAAAAATGGATATTGCAGTTTTTATATTATTATCTTATTCCTTTGGTAAATTTGTTAATTTCATCAGCAAATGATACGATGCTTTTATCGCTATGCATTAACGCAAAGAATATACTATATTCCTTAACTAGAAAGTGGATAATTGAATATAACGGAAACATAAAAATGGATTACGTCTAAAATGCAACGCGATATCCTCTTTAATACTCAGGAAATTTGTACGTATTAAATCGCTCCGCGAAGCTCGCATTCTCCTCTTCAAGGACCATAACAAAAGATAGCGAATGGGATAATCTTTGAGATACGAAGAACGAGAATTGGTGACGTCGTCGGTGTCGTAGTATCGACCCTCGGTCGGGCGCCAGCGGCCGTCACCCTGGCAACCCTCGCCCATTCCTTTTGCATAGCATATGATGGCTAGACGGCTAGAGCATCCTCTCTTCGTGTACTCTTCATTAGTGCCACGGTCAACGGATAGTCGAGTACGCTCGAAAGATAGAGAAAAAAAAGACAGAAAGAAAGACAAAGAGCGCGCGAAAGCGAGGAGACAGTTTTCTCCGCATCTTCCACTGACATTTAGGCAAATTGGATCGGCTGTTGTGGACAGTCTTATCTACTAACGAAACTTCTGTGTTGATGGTTCTAGGAGATCATAAATGAGAAGAGACGATGCGCTGAAATGTTGAGGAATAAAATCGATAGCCAAAATTGAATATAAAAAAAAAAAAGATATAAAACTAACAATAAGTAAGTAATTGGTGTTTTTTAAATTATAAAAAAATCCATTCTTGAAAAAATAAATGTCGCTTTTGACATAACTACATTTATTGTATATTCGGATAGCACAATGCGAGATGAAGAATATAGCAATTCTAAATTTAGTGTCTTAATCAACGAGAATATTTTACAGTTTTATTTTATGTCAGATTATATGACACTTCCTTTCTAAGATTAACTCTGTTTTCTAAACGACTGAAAGAGGAATTATTTGATGGATAGGATAATTATTAACGCGCTAGAGGATTGAATAAGATTAACAGCGTGTATCGCGCACGGTGTGGTATCGATTATTAATCGGTGGCGAGATCTCAGAATAACTGTACTTAATCCGCCGATCGATTTCCTTTTAGAGCCATCCGGTGCATTGTTATACCGCCGGTCCGATTGACAATGAATAATCAAGATTATGCGTAACGAGTAGATAGATTACGCTGGTAATAGCGACGTGCCATAATCACGATGATGCTCCTTAATTAAGTTGGTATTGGATCGATAATTCTCTCTTTCTCTTTATCCGTATCATCGAACGTACCGCGCTCGTTTTGTCTGCTATTTATCATCACCACGCAGGATAACAGGAAATGTCGGTCGAGACTTTGCGAGGAAGCCACTCATCTATGCTCCCGTACACCGGCTTTGATATATTATTCGCGATATTGCGTGTATATTCGTAGTTGATGCATCTCGAGGAGAAAGAAGAATGCATACGAATGACGCAATATCGCGCTAAAACCACGGTTAGCTGAAAAAGGTGATGAATCATTAACGAGACTCGGTATTCTTCAACTACAGCCTTTGAACTTTATCTTTAATCCGCGAATATTCGCGCTATGATCCATACATCAATATACAGTTACTTTTTTGCATTGCAATTTTATAGAAGGTGGTTTTGTATCTTTGTTTTATATTCTCTGTCAGAGTATATAAATTTTTCAACAAATATAAATAATCATAAGCTTATTCTTTTTCACTCTGTTTTTCTTTTTTCTCGAGAAATCATGAAAAGAATATATTTTTGTGCTGTACGATATTTATTGCATCAGAATATTAAGAAGTCAACAATCTCGAAATCCATTCGAAAGCACTCTCCTCTAGTTTTGCAATTCAACAGTTGAGATATCAAGCAGTCAATTTAGTAAATGACACTAATGGTATTCGGTTGATGCATCCCAAAGACGGCGACGTTATTACGTAGTTAAGGTGAGAGTTGATGCACAGGTGCAGCAGGAAGTCGATAAAGTGGCGCTAAACTTATACACGGTGTGCCAACCATAACCTGCATTTTGCTTTGATTGAAGAGATTCTATATTCGAATTCAGGGATTATAAAAAAATTTTTGTAATTTTATCTGTAATATCTTTTTTCGTAGAATGTGCCTCGTAAAACTAAAGATAGAGAAGTTAGAATACACATGAAGTATTATATATATATATATATAGCCATGTACAGAAACGATTATACTGACCTATAAAACCAATGCTTATCTTCTAACGCTTACACGAAGGCGCACTCGGTATATGGCCGAGTACACACTGTTGGAAATTACGTTACCCGGGAAAGCTATCGGTTCTTCCTTGCGTGGATGCTGTAACATTAACACACGTAGGAAGGGAGTGTAAAACCGATAAGGATCAGAGCGTATAATCGGAAACCTTACTTACGTACGCGCTATGTATAAACGTGGTGGAGTTAATCATCGCAATTAAGTTTTCACTCCGACCAGTACAGTGACGTAACGATACGTCAGTTACAATCATATGATGATAGTTAGGTATCGTTTATAATTTATTGGTTTGCGATGAAAAGATGATCGATCGTGATTGTCTAAAAATTCGATAATTCCGTGCATTCGTGATTTGACGTACGCGATTAACGAAGTTCGAAATGTGTGATGAAATATTTTTGCGGAAACGCGATAATCCAAAAACTTTTCTCTTTACAGTATAGAATAAAAGATACGTTTAAAAGAAGCTTATTTGTATTAAATCTTTAATAGCAATATAAATTCAATTAATTATATCTTAAAATATAGATTTTAACCGAGAAATGTATGCGCACATAATTAAATCTTTTTTTATATAATTAAATTTTTTTTTTCTTTTTTACATGAAGAGTCACTTGAGAATTAAAAATAAAATGTACATCATACCATCATATTTAATCGCAATGTAGTCGGCGGAAAGAAGGATTACCGCATTTGCTACCGCGCCTTCATGTACGGGTATAAAGTATTTACGAGCGGTTGCTTCCTGGTTTGAGCGGAAGCTTGGATGTACCTATGCATTATCTATATAAGTTGGCACACACACACACACACACACACACACACAAACACAAAAGAAGACCAGTACACCACTTTTAGAAATAGGGAGGATGTGGCGTCTTTCCCTCTATAGCTCGAGATGCGCTTCTAATCCGGCGAGAATCAGGATGGTGCAAATTCCCTTGTGTAAGAACTGTAATACAAGCCGAAATACGGTATCAGTTAACTACCTGCAATCTACGTGTCAACTTTAATCAGAACAAATCCTTTCTATTCGTATTGTGAAGCTGATTGCCGAGGGACGTTGTCTTCTCAGAAAGTCCTTGCTTCTCATAGTTACGACATTGTGTGCATACATAACAAGATATGGATAGAGATAGTAAGATGTAACTTTACGTATATATGTATTTGTATAATTAATGCATAATCAAACGAAACATTTATATCATTTATATCATTTGCTTCATCATGGATTTTTTTAGATTGTTTAATCGATATCGAAAGAAATATTTATTACAATTCTTCCAATTTTTCGTTTTTATCGGTACATTCTCTTTATTTTAATTTTACGCATAATGTTTGTTCTTCTCATTACGCTATTCTTATTTCTTCATATTGTTCCCGGATTTGTTGTTAATTACGTTAAAAAGCGTTCCGACCATTCATGCTATTATTCTTCGTATTCGAGCAATTTAATTCGTTCAAGTTAATTTACTTCATATAATAGAAATCACTTTTCTTCGAAATCTTGGCATGCTGCAAAAGTAATTTCAAAGTCCGTTCAGAAGAGACAGGCGTGAACTGCCGTATCTCCGGCGAGTCAGGATTCGCGACGCTGATTAAAAGATCGGTCCTGGAATACAGGAGCGACTTCATGCTCGGTGATGCGTATAATTTTCTCTTGTTGAAGTAATATCGATCTCCCGTTCAGCGTTCGTAAGATAAGTCGAAGTAATGACGAGCGTGCCTTTTCCTTCTTAACTCATACTTATCGTACTACGCAGGGGTCGTTAAAAACGACCTCGAAGGACGTCATTTATCGATCGAACTTTTCATCTAGGTCAGACTTATATTTCGGCATGCGTATCTCTTATATTCTCTTTATCTACATTATTGCGTTTTACGTGTAGAATCAGATGGATTTTATATAACTAATAAATATATATTAATTATAAGTAAAGTACTTAATTTTAGATAACACGTGTTCAAATGTGACGCATGCGTTTATATTTACACCATATTTTGATTATTTGAAAATTGGATATACAAGAAATTATATAATGTTTATCCTGTTTATCACAAAATACCTAATCGTGAAAGAAATATCAAAACATGATTTAAGCGTTTAAAAGGGCAGAAATCTTTGTGGTCGCGAAATGTCAACCGCAAGAGTCACGGCGATTTAATCGAGACGATGAAACTAATAGAAATTACGGCGCCACCGTCCAATCCTATAATTCTCTCTTCAATGTACAAACGACTCGACAGCCCGGAACGCTGTCTTTGTCCGGAATTGCAGGGGATCCGTCCCCCGCAATTGCGCGGTTAGTATTTTCGTGCGTCTCGTGCCGAGTCTAGAATTAAGGCGGGCGGACTCGAACGATCGATCTTGAGCATTCTTGTTTGAGTATCTCGATTCGTGATGAACTTTGTTTCGAAAATCTTCAATATTAATGTCATGATCTAGCTAATTAATATATGTGTATTTCTATTTACAACAATTATAATCGTTCTGTAGATTGAAATGTCAATTAAAAACTCTTTTTGTCATTTAGTTATTTTATTAAATTATTATATTGCTGTATTTCGTGGAAATACTTAGTCTTCGCATTATTATAGAATGAGACAATGGTTATTGTCAATTAGTAGATGTGTGCAATATTTCTCGGATGTATCATTATTAGTATGCGCTGATTCATCTTTCAACCGAAAGATCGAGAACATGTACGATGCGCGAACACGATACTCCGATTTATTTCCAAGAAGGAAAGGATTTAGCATTATGTGGCAAACTCGCTCGGAGAAACTTGATGAGTTTATCGAACTCAAGTCGAATCACATTCGCGAACTTACGAACGGTTACATTTCTCTTCTCTTAAAAGTGTTTGTTTAGGATGATTTACAGCAGTATAGGAGATCTTAAAACCTGCGTAAGCATGGACAGTTTATCTCGCACAGAGGATAAGCGATGCTATTCGAAGAAATTTCTAAAAGCGATAAAAGAATTCACGGAAATAGGTAGGCCTATCCTTTTAAAACCTTCGCGAGCATAGCTTCCAGTTTTTACCTTTGCATTTTTTTTTTCTGGATAGCATTTCTTCATGAACGATGTTTCTTTTTGCTATTTTTCCGCTCGCTCAGCTCCATTTTCGCTGGCTATACTCGTTTATTTAATTTGTGATGACGGCAAGAAACGGCGGCGAATCTTCGACGAGACGCGGAACGAGGTTTGACAGGAAGGTTCACGGGGGATATTTATTACCGTTGCCGCGAGGAATTATCGGCCGTCGTTCTGTTCCGTTGTGCGCCCCGGTGAAAACGATCTTCGGTACGAAATTATTGGCGTCTCTTTGCATGTCTTCTGAGAAACAGTCGGGCGATCTTATTCCCTCCGTTGAGCTCACAGCGTGATTCTTGCGGCGAATAAAAGATCGAAGATCTTTGTACCAATTATGGTGATCCGTTAGGTTTCGAGAGATCAAGGCGAGGTGTACAAAAGTTGGGAAGCTATATGGAATCATAATGGAATTATTTATGATATGTAAAAAAACCAATGGAGTTGAAATTAATTTTAAAACTTTGTATCTCTTTTAATCGATACTGAGAATTATTGATTATGAAATATAATAGAATTTTAGAGAGTTTCGTGGATCCATGAATTCTATAAATCTTTACTTCGTTGAATCTCCGAAATACGTACGTTTCTTTGCATTTTTTAATTTTTTTAAAACCTTTTGTCTTATCAATCATAAACGATGTAAATAATCAGTGAGTCATAACAATTGGAAGCGGCATCGATTTGTCTCGCTTATAAAGTCGCCTCGGCTGTTGCAAATTTCAAATATAGATACAGCGGGATGCGTCGCTTTGATATCTCTAAACGCACAATTCGATAACGTAATCTCCGCAACGCGACCGCTAGGTGTGTTTCGCATTTGAAATAATCGCAACCACATCCGCAGCCATTGGCATGTCGCGATTGAAGCGCGAATGCATCGCACATGTTGCACATACCGTGCGGATTGTGAGCCCGCATCATACGCATGAGATACATAGGTTCAGAATGCTGATCATGCTGGGAAAAGAGAATTTTGAGCGAATGCACAAATAAATATATGCTGCAAACGAATGATTACGTAATGGAATTTGTTAATTGACTCGTGCTGTCGGTCAGAGTTCGGTCGCGTTCCATGCAAATTTGCGATTTTGAATTAATATAATCGCGTTATATCTTCGTCGCAACTATAATTACATCGAGTTTCCGTACATGATTTCTCGGATCATTCCAAACTCTCCCTCTTCACGAATCGCAACATATAAACAATTCCGTTTCGCGACGTAACTAGAACTTATAATTAATCTAAGCAGTGCTAATTGTATTTTCGGACTAGCCTATCAAGAATTATCGTCACGTCCTAGTAATTTTTTCTTCCTCTACCTCACGTCATGAATCATAATAATATTTTTCGAGGTTAAAATATTCCGAAATAACGGTTCAAGATCAGTTATCTTTTAAAGTTTCGTTAATTTTTAACTTTTCTATCTTTCTTCTCCACGATCTTGCGCTTTCATATATTTTATATAGTACAGTTTATCTGTAATAAAAAATATTTTTACATATCCTTGAATTTTTATACAAAAATTTCTTAGAAAATTTTGATATTATTTTGGAAAAAGGTTTCTCTTTTTTTACATAAATTATCGTGTTTCAAGCTACAGTAAAAAAACCAAAAATCTGTATTATATCGACAATTGTTTACATCTATTCTTTCCGTGGCTTTTGTTCGCGCTGCGAGCTCTTTTTCATGAAACAGTTTCGCGCACGTGTGATAATCGATGTGACATGAAACTCTCACGAGTGACGAGTGATAATCTTTGTCAATCAATGCCTGCCCTTGGTGCTCGATGGTGCGGTACCGCTTGTATCTAGCAGAGACAGCTGGTGAACCTGGCATATTAGTCTCCATAAAGGGACATCGATTGTCGTTCAAGTGACTTCGTGTACGAAGCATGCGGAAGATCAAAACGCAAGAAGCGCGTCGTTATGTTCTCCAAGTAATAGTTGATGAATCATAGAAACTTTGAAAAAAATTCTTTGAGATAATTATATTTATTATTGTCAGGGATATTCTTCGAATTAATGATTTAATACCAAGCTAACAGAAAAAAAATAAGCAAAATTAAGATACTCATTTTACACATTATTTCATAATAACTTAATAATATTTAGATGTTCAGATTTATAAGACCATCGTGAGAAGAATAGCTTCGCATCTTGTAGAAGCAAAAAAAAAAAAAAAAAAAAATTTATGAGAAAATCAATTTTTATGTTCTTAATCTTGATGCATTACAAATTAACGGGAAATCTAAGAGAGAGATGCAACTATTTAAAAAATATAATATGATCACAAAATATCTCACGAATATAAATTAAATGCTACACCACATTGTATATTATGCAGTGATAAATTTAATAACTATTAATTTCCTGTAACTTTATGATAGCTATTAAAAGATAGGCAGGAAGCCGTTACTCTTTTAAGTTTATAACGACTACTAATTTTATCACACATTAGGAAAATATCTTGGTGTGATATTACTCTAGTCGGTTGATTCTGATTTTTAAGTTATTCTCCGTAAAATATCGCGTAGATAAAATCCGATGGCTCCGCTTATCCGCAAACGGACGCCGCCGTGTCGGGACGGTGCGCGTCTTCGATGCATAGCGCGTGTACTGCAACAGGAAAAAGTGACCTGATAAACCGACGGAGATGTCTGAACTAACGCAGAGCAACCGTTAGGTGTAACGACTATTATTTTCCAGCAGTTTTACGATACGATCACGTTGTCTCCGGGACACTTTTTCGGCTTTTACCCTTAGCGAATCTTAAAGTCCATTCACGAATCAACAATCTGTTAACAAAGGTTCTCGACATAGTATATTATTATATCTTGATATTAAATTTTGAATTTATTTTTGCTGAACTTAAGTTTTTTTAAAGTTAATTGAGAAATATTTTATTATCTTGAAAAACTTATTTCTCGTGAAAATTTTATTACTAAATAAATCATAATATATAATTAATTATTTATCTCTTTATAAATATTTCTTAATAATTTATTATTAAATTTTCTTTATGGGAAGTCGACTTTTTAAAAATTTAAGATAAATCTGTCATTAACGATTTATGATACAGATCGACATCTCGTATAATGAGCCACAAAAGATACATAAGCTGCAGTAAAATGTTCTGGGAAACGGTTCGCCGTATACTCGGCAGTTTCGACGCACCTTCGTGAAGCATTTTCCAGCGATAAAAACGGTCTTACCGCAAATTGCTATAACAGCAACACAAGACGTTTCTTCCGTGTAACCGCGATATTCTTACGATACGATTCCGCATTTGCCTAGGTACCACCCACGTTCGTTTCCGATTTATACAAAATCTTCGCGCACTATTCATCCGCTGCGAAAATGGACCATGGACAACGAACGATTTTATATTATTTCGAGAGAAGAGTCTCTCACGCAATATTAAATTTTTTGCGATAGTTGCGAAAGATCTAATGAGAAATAGTTAAATAAATACAATTATAAAACAGCGACAAGCGATAGTTAAGTTTGGCAAAAGACAGAATATACGTAATTTTGACGTCACAGAGAAAATAGAAATGAAAAAAAGAATCGTCCTTCAAATGTCAGATTGCGAATACTAGTCTATTTCCGCGATTAAATTTATACTCTTCTTTTATAAACGATTTTCAAAACCGTTTAATTGCGCGGATTATGACCTAGAAAATGGTTGTAGCCAAAGCTATTTTAATGACCGGAAGGCATCTACTCCTTTTACATAATCTCGTGCAACCGACAGGAATTATGTGAAAATTAAAGTATTTTTGAGATAACATTTATGTTGAATGAAACACGTTTGGGTAATATTTCCTCAAAATACAAAATCGATAAAATATTACCACTTAGCACTTCTCTAATAATAAAATATTTAATTTGTTATCTATCGTAAAACTATAATCAATACTAAGCGCATCAATGCGGCTTCTATAGCCGCAAGAGGATGCTGTGGTGCATCCTTACTTTTTTCTCCGGGATAGAATCCAGCCATAGCGAATCGATGTTAGCTCGTAATAAACATACATGCGTAAATCGTATCGACGAGCTTTTCTGCGCGTACGTGGATTCTGCTCGAAAAATTCCGTCTCTCTTCCCGACGCGGAAAATGCGTCTCTTCTCCCGCGCTGCGTCTCCGCGCCTTCTCGGCCATTTCCGGCGTCTGTCGGCGTCGATCGTGAACGCGTCGAGACGGACCCACTCAGTCGAACGCTGACCGCCGTGTACGTGAGACCGCTGGTGAGACAACTTCGTGCTAGCCACGCAGCCACGAGTCCCGGCTGTCGTGGGTCCAGCTGTTAGATCAGCTGTCAACTTGTGACGGCCTGTCATCGGGAAGACACATCTCGTGAAAGCGTCTCGTGATATTTTATCGAGACGACGAGAGCTGATCGCTCAATGTCACTGAGCTGTCGCAAGAACTAACTCCCATTTAAAGGAACTCAAGAATCGCTGGAATAAACGCGTGTCATCGAAAGCGGGGGTGGAATCAATTAATATCTCACGCGCTGCGTAAATAGGCCGATCTGTGCGTCGACGACAGTATCGATAAGCTCGCTCGTAGCGAGCAAATATTACACAGCTGACAGCCGGTCGAAACGCGGGAAGGTCAGAGTCGCTGCACCTGTTATCTGTCACGAACTGTCATCTAAAATCTGATCAGAGTCGAGCGTCTTTCGTTGAAGAAGTCGGGCGCTTTAAACTTTCGGAATTTCTTCTTTGGAGCGTCGAGTCCTCGCGAAGGACTATCTTACGAGGGTTTGCCGCCTCTTAAACGAATTCAACGAACGAGCCTGTTTGGTCAATTTGTGCCACTTCACGCGGCGTCGCAGGGAGATCGGCTTGCTTGGTGTTCCCTCTCTCTTTCTTTCCTTCGTCTTCGACGTTGAAAGTTGACTGACCGACGTGACTCACGAGATCAGGAGTCATTCTCAAGTTGTGGTGATTGTCACGTCGTGATCGTAGGTGCGTTCTTCGCGGTCTTATCGTGGCACCGCCGAGAAAATATCATCGATATCTTATTATTAACACATCACCGATCGCATCTTATGACATATAGTCGGAATTAAATTACGGAAAAAATTCAACCTTGACTTTGACATCTGTCGTCGTAACGTGAGTCAATCGAATCAAGATTAATCAAAGTCGGAAAAACGAATCAAAGTAAGCGAAGCTTTGCCCAGGAGGTGCTGCACATTCGCTTTTTAATCGAGCGTTGGTTACACGAGTCTTAATAGAGGAACTTTTAACGATGAAAGAACATAGAGGTTTTCAGAAGCTACTGTGTTAAACGTCCCTACAACCGTAATCTGTATCGCGAATCATAATCAATTACCAAAATCGTTCGACTTCTTCTTCGATCCTTTCTCGAGGACATCGAGCGATTTCGGCGCGTGTCGGTTTTACATTTTCGGCGTCAGAATTAATTGCTCGAGGACGGGGGCTGTTAAGAGAGACGGTCACGTGCCACCTGTTACGAGCCGATCCACAGTGCGGAAGGATCGCGAGTCCTCGTCGCGGATCAGCGTGTCGGGCATCAGGCAGTCGCAGGAGAATGCGACTCCGCGCGACGACGCGCTCCTGGCTGATCCTGGTGATAGAATGTTGACGGCCCGATCGGGGCCTCTCGGGCTCGGCGTACCGCGAACCCTGGGGCCCGCGGAAGGGAGCGATCACCTCTTCCTGCTGCCGGAACGTGCGCTTATCATGGACAGTACCCACCTGCGACAGGACCTGGCCGGTCTCGACTTTAATCTGCACCTGAATCTACTGCACACCGCGCCCCGCGGAAACGTCTGGCTATGTGAGTTGACCGCTGCTAATTTATACCAAAGGGTTATATGACTCTCGAAATGTATTCGATTTTAATTATTTTGATTTGATTTGCTGGGGTGATTTTAAGAAAAAAGTAGTTGTGTCTTCTCCCGAAGTAATTGAGGGAATCTCAAAAGCGGATGGAAAATAAAATCGCATTTTTCGATATACTTTAATTAAATTTTAGTATTAAAGAGAAAGATAATATATTATTTAATTCTGTCCCTGTGGGCTGAATTGTTTTTATCACGCTTAAAATTTACGGATATTCGCAGGATTTTCGCTTATTTCAGCCTAAATCGCCGAAATCGCGGATAATCTAGGTATTCGAAATTACAGATAGTACATACAAATCGGGGCATCCGTCTCCATTTATCTCCATCCATCACTAGAATAAAATAGAGAGCATACTTAATATTTACATAAAAACTTTCTATTCATTAGTCTGGACAAGTAAAGTCCCTTAAATGATGGTATCGCTCTTTCTGATAATTTTTATAATATAATTTATTACATTATTTTTTCAAATCTCCAATATTCAGGTTTCTAACTACATATTTCGAGATAAATCCAAATATAATATGAAATATTTTGTATTTAAATATTTGACAACGACAATCCGTATCTGTGTCATCAAATCTTTCTAAAAATTTTGGCAAGATTCGGAGATTGAACGTAAGACAGAAAAGGGTGTGATTACTGTACTAAAATGTTATCTAAAGTGAAAACCACACCTTTGTGTCATTTTCTCGACGGTTTCTATTCGGTGCGGAAACAAATCGCTTAAACGAGGTTTTGTGCAGGCGATAAAATACCGCGCGAGGATTTATGTTTTCGCACCGTATATTTCTCAGTACCTTATTATCTGTCGAAGGTATATATCCCTTTGTGATACGGGATATAGAAACGAGACGCGTTGTCGGGGCTTCTCGATCGAGTTCTTTCACTGATCGTTGCTTACGACTTTTTTCGCGGAAGAATTTAGAAAGATTATAATAACGCCAGATGCTCGCATCTCTTTCATCGCGAAAAGAAACGCGAAAGAAAATAAAATCGAATAGTGTATAAAAAGAGTGTTTTTAACTGGCAGAAAGAATCTAACTTCGAAACTCTAGAAAAAGATAAGAAAATATACAGAGAGAAAGAGAGATAGAGGAAGAGAGAGCTAACTACTAGCGTGCCGCGAAAATTATCGCCGTGATATCGCCAATTAAATACTTTTTTGCGCCAATAGAAATGTAGAAGTTGTTCTTTATAAAAGAATGCTGCGCGATTATGATGCTCCATCATCGCGTTTCTATTCACGATTGTACCGGCCGTTAAATTGATAAATGGAAATTTAATTAACACAAATTGGTGCGTTTTCGTCATAACCATTTCGCGAAATCGCGAAACAATTCCTTTTTGCAGATGTATTTATTAGATGCGAATGTGTCCATTAATCTTTTATGGCGTCCAATTATTGTAACATGTCATTTTCTTCGTAACTGGCGATAATTAGAACGGGGCTATATATTAGAAGAGATATACTTAACACATATATACATTGAAATAAATGTCGAATAAGAATGCTCTTCTCTGGAACTCGCGCAAATTTTTTTTTTTTTTTTTTTAACACTTGCAAAGTTATTTCAAGTATTAACGATAAAATTATACATTTTGATCGCACGGAATATATTTTCCCTGAAAAAAATACTTTTGATACCGTACATTGCACCGAAGAATGATGAGCTTTCTAAAAGTTGAAAATTATTTACTCTGAATTGTATCCCATGTATTTATCAAGTAACAAGGGAATTGTCCTTAACTTGTGACAATGAGTGACAAATGCGTTCGTTGAGTGCCAAATGGACTTCTCGAGACGTGTAAATGAAATGATGATAAATGGAAAATCGGAAACCGAATAATTCACGGAGAAGTAAATGTTGCAATGGATATTTCCCCTAAAAATTGATTCTCCTTGATTTTTGCGATCATAATAAAGATATAAAGAAATCTTTAGCGAGTATCGAAACATTTTCTTAGCTTTCTGTGAAAGTATAGTAAATCCTTGTTTTTATTACGAGCGCACTAAACTATGAGTATACAAATAAATTTCTGACGATAGTATTCTTGATCTTTTTATCTTTGGAATGGAGATGAAAGTACAAATATATAATAAGTAATAAAAGTGGATGCCTATTAGAAAGTTTTCACAGAATATTTAATTTTTACAGATTGTATAAATACGTTGTTTTAGTTTTTTCATGTAAAATTAAGAAATGTTCATCAAATCTTTTCTTCTATATGACATTATTGCTTGTACAAAATATAAGTATCATTAATTATTATAAAGCAAATATAAAAATATATTACCGCGTGAAGATTTCAATAAGAAATCATGCTTATACTCGTATATATATATATATGTATATGTCCCACATTATATTAACGGTTTATTCCTTATTTGATACTCTTAATCATGTCAAGCGTGAAATGACGCGTGACGCGTGTAATGCTCAGAAATTTGTGCAAAATATCAGCTTGACGATCGCGTGGAAGCCGCCGTATCCTCGATCGGACATTAATAGAAGGCGTATTAAGCTAGAGGAAGCGTTATAACATCCTTTCCCGCGCCGCGCGCGATTACGGAAAGTCCGTAAAAAGATCATTACGATTTATATTTATCAGCGGGCGGTATACCGTGTTATTACGGTTTTTGCGATGGCGGTTAATTCGCGGTGTTATGTTGCCCGTATTTGCGCAGCTTGTAATTGGACAGGGCAACAGAATGCTCTTGAGATGTATGCGGTGTGTAGCATATATATATATATCTTTCTTTCCCTCTCTTTTACTCTTTTTTAATTACAGCCAGCTGTCCCCACGCGCATCTGACAGCATCGCGAAGATTTATGAAATCATCCGGGATGCGTTCTCTTCGAGCGTACCGCGAGCACTTGAATTGCTCGAGTGGTAGACCATATCCGATTTGATATACAGGAGTGCTAAATATTTGTGTATTTTCTAGTTCTTACCTCGTTAAAATATACGAACCGTGCAAGAGACGCGGCGTCGACCGACACACGAATGAGATCAGAGATATCTGGGAAAGCCGAATGCCTGAAAGTAAATAAAAATCCGAAAGTTTTCGTATATCTTTCGGAAATTCAAAAACGCAAGGATTTTTATCCGCTTTTCAAAGACCCAAAATAAAATAGATAAGAATGCAATAATCAAAATTCAAAATTTTTAATTTTGAAAATATTATTTCAAATGGGAATCGGTGTAAAGTACTCTTACGAAACTGCGAATCGCCGTATTGCAATTTTTTACCGGCGTCGTTTAGAAATTCTTAGCGGTTACTCTTCTGCTAGGTATGCAACGCAATTAAAGTGCTAGTAGAATTAATTAGTTCTACATGCACAGATGATTAATGAAATGCCCTCAAAACATCGCTGTTGATATAAATGATCGTGTCTTACAAAATATTGCAACGATAATATAATATTCATAGCGCGAAGTACAATCGCGATGCTGATATGGATACTGCAATTATCCTAAATCGATGCTACTTTAATTTCTTTTATAAGTGTACTTCTTTTATAAGTTCTTTTAAGTATTATGAGAGGAATAACGATGAAATGACAGCTATTTACTTTCGAAGAAAATACTTTTCGAATTGTATGCGTGGTCACGTTGTAATGATTTGCAACATATCTATCTGTTACGCCATTCGCTTATACGAAACGTGATGACTGTCTATAGAAAGTTAAGGTCGCGATAGAGAAGCGTTAAAGTATTGTTTAACTGAATGAGACATATTTTTTTTAATGCAAATCTCTCACACACACATACATATAATTGCTACACAATGCACATATATATTACTGACAAGCAAATCTATCTTTTCCGAAAGAAACTAATTTCTTTCGTACAAAATAAAAGATCGTTGAATAATTCAACGCGAGAGATAATTTACGAAAAACTGTAGTTTCGAATTTATATGCGGGGGAAATTAGGTTATTCTAAAATTAATATTTTTTCTACGCTTGTGTATTTAATTAACATGAGATTAAATACACATTGTATATTTAATTAACATGCGATCAAAATTTTTCGTTTCATTATTAATCGTACTAATGTAAGCTCTATTTTTTAGGTAGATTCCGAGATACGTACATTCAAGTAATTTAATGAAACCTTGCCTTGCTATATTATTACACATGAGCGCGCATGAAAGATCGTTTGCATCATCGTGATTACTTCACACCACGATCGTATTCCTGCACATCTCGTGACGGAATTGTTTATACCGATTATAGGCTTTGGTATTTTCTTCATGTACGAAAATTTTTAAAAAGTATCTAGTTGCAATTTTTTATTGCAATTAAAATTTAAAGTTTTATTTATTGACTAGCGATAGCTTAACGACTGTCGTTCCAAAAGCAAAAATCACAATGATTCTTCAATGAATAAATTTCTGAAGATGCTAATGCAAAACTATCATGAAAAAAACTTTCAAGAAAAATTTAAAAAATTCTTCGTGGGAAAATAGCCGATAGTAAAGTTGTTCGATTTTATTCTTTCGACGAATGGAATTAATAAAAAATCTGATTTGAAGCGGATCTCGAAAATACACGACCCCATTTTAAACCGCGGCTTAAATCAGGATAGTTTGTCCCTGACCGTTTATCCCAGTTAATTGGACGTTCGGGCAAAGATTGGCCGACTTGGTGTATAATCCGATTGCTCATAGACTAATTACTATACCGGAAAGGCGATTCGGACGAGAGCGTCATCTTTCACCAAGTTCAAGATTAATGTCATGTTGATAAACGGTACAAAATGAAACCCCGTTCGATTCGATGTCTTTTTTTCGACGATGTGTCACCGTGATACGCGCAAGAGCGTATGCTAACGAGATATTTTTCCCTCGACCGAGTTACTTCCGCGATCAAGACTAATGGGTTGTGACTTGGACGCTGTTTGCGATAAGCGGCAAATACGTACGCAAGTGTGTCACGGTTATTAAAAGCTTTAGTCGCAAGGCTTGGCCAACCAGGGCACTTCGGGCGTACTGGAGCCAGTTTGACGTGGCGTCGTGCAATTTCCCGTTTTTCTCACCCACGCGGCTTCAAGATGTTAATTCTTTTCTTTTTTATTTGTGCATTGCACTTTTGATACATAATAGTTCTTGTTAATCGGGTTTTCGAAACGAAAACTCTGATTCATCGATTCGATTATTTGACGGAATGCAATTAAAATTTCAAAGTTTTTATAATGACATGCTGAAAAAACGATCAGCTTAAGATACGTTCTGGTATGTAATTTATAAAAACAATCATAAAAAGAGAATTTTAAAAGCAAATATTGCGTATACTTTCCTATACACGTTGCTTCACTTTACTTTGTAAATATTTGAAATGACGACAGTTGCTAAATATTTAAATTCGATAACACGTATTTCCTATTCATTTCATATTTATGAAGTAAAATGCGTTATTATCGCACTAATGTGACGTTTGTACAGAGAGTCATGCTTTGAATAATTACGTGGAGCATTCCCACGTTACATCGAATTAGCGACGGCTGCGCGAGAGAACGTAATTCGAACTGAATTTCGTAGCTAATGAAGTGAATCGACGTAACGCATAGACCTAACCACGCCTTGTGTAACGAGGTCTTTGTAATTATACCCAGGGAAATGCGCGAATTGACCGAGCTTCGTTCTCAAAGCCCGGAAACACGTGTCTCGAAACACATAATCGAGGCATGTGTAACAAGGTGAACTCGCGCTGAGTTCGTCTTGTTACACAATCGTTTTGTGCGCTCCTGTACCTTTTGTCGCAGCAACACGGTAATGACTTGTCATTTACGCGAGCTATCAATTGTTGTCACGAAAATTCAATTATCCGAAACGTACAAGTGATGAATTTGCATCGTAAACGTAATTTTCACCCGATAACGTTTCTGTGGCGCTTAATTTAAAGTTTGCAAAAAATTTATCGAACGAGCTTCCGTGAAACTTTGCGTCAAAAGTACTCCGTGTCGTTATTAAAACAATTTTTTTTTTTTAAACAAAATAATCCGATGTTACAATTTATCTTCCTTTGGAAATAATAATTGAAATATTGACAGTTTATTTTGCGTGGAATTGAGTTTGCCTCGCCACTGTGTAAATAGCGCTACGTTGTATTTTGACAGTGACGTTTTATGGGGATCATCAAGTTGCGAACCGGTATGAATCGCCGCTTTAAACGTGCAATCTCTCGCAGTCAAGTCTGCCTTTCAGCCGAGGCCTAGGCGATGACTCGATGATAGAATTACGAAGATATTAAAGCGGTTGATAACCATTTTGAATGGAGACGGTGACATTAGGTTTCTCTCGGTGCTCGTAAAGAGAGGATTCTCGAGGGAGTATTGAGAGGCACCTCGATACAAAGGCACTGTTCATTCTCCGAGAATCTATCGATTGAAGGATACACACTAATGCGCGAAGTATGCATGTAAAAGCGTGTGTTTGCGCGTGTTGCTGTAAAAAAATACATAGCGTATTATAATTAACGTTTAAATGGCCGAGATGACTAGATTTTTTTTCTTAATACTTTCATGACGAGCAACGTCTGACCACGGATGAATAGACCACATACATAATATTTGATCGTACTATTGTAATCATCGGATGAACTTTAAAATCGATATAAGCTTAAAATAGCAGTTATGGCATACTTCCTTCATCCGGATGAAACTTCAATTATGGATTTTACACTGATTGTCGCATCATGAACGAATCACTGACGAGAAGCAGATAAAATGAAGCTTCTACAAATTTTTATATGGTTGAAATATACATTTACATATTTTTTAGTGTAAAATATAATTTGTCATTACTAATTTATATTATTTTTTTTGTTTTTATAATCACAAAAGTGATTAAAGTGTTTTTTTTTTTGTAATTAAGATAGTTATACAATAATTATTTATTTTTTAAAGAGAAGAAGTAGCGTCTTACGCGATCGACATGATTTACACGCTTTCTCGATAGAAACATGAATTTTCAATGGACAGAAAAATATCAATTCGTCATTATAGAATTTTGTGGAAGAAACATAGCGCTATTAGAATACCACTCACGCTTTACGATTTATAGTCCAATAAAACGAATGAGAGCATGGAATGAGAAATATTCATATCTCGGGAGAGCAGTTTCGTAAAAACGTCGGCATCGTCTTTCATTTTAAAGTTTCTCGCCATGATTTGCAAAAGCGTGTCTCGCTTCTCACCCCTGCCGTTTTTTTCCGCGTCGCGCAATCTCGAAATTACCTGTAAACATGCTAGTGTAGACTTGCGATCGTGGAATTTATACAAGTATATGATCGATAAGATCGACTATTGGCAAGCCAAGTCCCATAATCAATACTATCGACTCTGTCCCCGTATACGAAGCTGAGTGACGTCTTCTGTTGCCCTTGTAATGTTGAAAGAAAAAACTGACTTTTTTGATGATTTTATTTTCTTGAAAGTTTGTAATTGTTTTGTAAATTATATTTTTAATTATATATTTTATATATAATTTTTTCATAATTTGTAATATTGATAATTTTTGATACAAATGCGATTAATTAGAAAGTTCTTAACAGTTTTTACGGTTTGAGAGATATTATGAAGACACACAAAGATTGAGAGAAATCTCGAATTCGAGGATTTGCATGCGAGCGTCCAGGTTACATGACTTTTAGAATTCATTGTTTGCCGAGCAAACGGCAGATTTTTACGCGTTAACCATGATGTAAGCTGGCTCTAACATATCCGGGTCTCGATCTACGACCACAAAATTCCATTACCTGTGAGACTGTATTCATTCAACGACTAGTTCTTGAGCGGAAACTGAATGATCTGATTAAATGTGTCACGTGTCTTCCATCTACTTGACAATCGCTCATTTCATTTTGCTTATTCACTTGCCTCTGTTATTATCTTTTGCGACATCTCTCTCACATTTTTTCGTTTGACATGTAAAAGTCTAATTATGTCAAAATAAAGATATACATTTTATACATAAGAGAGATACTAAAACTATGATATTAACATAGTTTAGACAGAGAGAGATAAAATGATAGCGAATAGAAAAAAGCATGAAAGAAATTACAGAATAAACGCGAAGGTAATTTCACGTTATTTTGCTCTATAGTCAGTCTGTATACATATAGGTATTGATCGCGCGCGATCGAGCAACGAATATGTAATGCCAATCCTGCATTTAATATCGAGTATACGTAACAAATACGGCCACAAAATTACATTTGCGTTCACCGTCTTTAGCACAACGCGCTATTTTTTCTTTGACTTTCTTTGTATCGAATTCGATTTTAATCACATCTACCGAATGCGTTGCATTTCGACATCTGACGTTGCTTTGAAAATTCATGCTTGCTTGAATGTTCAAATGAATTTTACGATTACTCGATAGAAATTTTAACATACTCACCCGTTTACTACAAAGCAATCTCGCACGCAAAGGATTAAAGTTAAAATTATGTATTTATTTGTTTTCCATGCATACTTTAATTATACAACATTCGCAATTTATTTTACTTTGTTTTATCGTGAGATAATTATTTCCCGTGAAAAAATATAAGAGAAATATTTTCTATCGGATTCAAAACTTCAGGATTGTTCTGATATAAATTAGCATCTACAGTATTTTATGACACTATTAGCTCGAGCACGTATATCTTCAGAATATCTCCAAGGAAACATTATTTTCTTGAAAGACGACATTTACGACATGCGGCGAGTTTCTAATTGAAAAATGGCTATCATAGTGTTTCAAGTCTGTAGATAGCGAATTTTATCGAACTCAAGTATTTCTTCGGCGGGATTACTTGGCGCGAGATCAGGTTTGCGAACCTGTTTTTTGTGCAGGTTTGCCGGCAAATTTCGACGGGCGATGGGCGTATCCGGAAGTTCGTCACTCCGTGTGCAACGGCTCGCGATCAAATCATCGATCTTTATTACGGTTTATTGTCACGGGGTAAAGACGGGGTCACGAGCTGCGGTTTATCCAGAAGATTATCTCGACTCCGCCCGTTATATCGGCTACCGTGTAATCGGTTGTTGCACCACACTAACGAAAAGAAAATCCGGGAGAACCTACCTAACAACGCGAATTCTGCCATGTCATGCCACCTCATTCGCGCGATAGAAACTTTGCTACCGCGTTGTACTTCCTGGAAATTGTCGTGTTTTTGCATTCTTGAGGAGGGTTTGCATCTACTTGAATTTTTATTAAGAGCACCAAGAATGAGTACAATATACGCGGAATATGCATGTTATTAAAATGTGCTTAATTAAAGAACATGTATCAATAAATTTTAATAATGTCGGAAAATAATTTTCTCATTTATTTTTTCGAAGATAAATTTTTTTGGTTTTACACGCACTTTATGTCTTATTCCGACTTTCTTTACGTAATATATATTTAATCTGTTTTAGAATATCTTATAGATATAATCGCATTAATTATTTCTCTTCCGCGTCTTACGTTTTATTTTTTTATCATTTTATAAAAATATTAATATCGATCTCGGAAATGCATCTCCGCTTGCTTTTATTTCTTCTCGTAAATATCACTGCGATTTATTGTCGTATCGTGCGAGCGCTTTGAATGAACCGTTAATTAATTATACAAAATATCTCTCTCTCAGGCCAATGCCTTTCTAGGCATTCACTTTGCAAGTTTCAGAGAAAATTCGGAAGTAAACAGCTACGTTTAACGTTGAGTGCTTGAGGAGCACAGTGAATTCCGGTTTAATTAGTCAAAATTTTTTAGGATATTTCGCAGATTGTCTCATTAGCAACTCGCCAATTAAGCAAAAGAGTTACCGTTACTACGGTAATTTATACACAAGTAAATGACATATCGTTTGAATCTGCTTTAAGACAAAATAATAAAATTCCGCGTAAATTAATTTTTGAAAAACCGTTTTAATTAGAATAATAAATATATAATTCTATATATATATATTTTGTACTTCACGAACATCTTGTGATCCGGTGAGTCAAATTAATTGGCTGAGAGCTGGCGACTTTAGAATCTTCAGCGCTACCTTGCTTTAACACGCGAGGGAATCTTTGTAAAGAGGTTGAAAAAGCACGTGGTAAGTGCACTCTATTAGGAAAATCCACTTTAGATCGGCATCCTGCCGGGTTGCCTCGTCTTCCTTATGTCGGCGCCACGTCGCTCTTGAGAGAAAGTACGCAAAGCTCAAAGCTCCCCGATGCGTGACTGACGTCGAGCCGCGAATTGTGTGAAGTTCGATCGATCGGGCAGAAGCGATTGGAACATTTTCAGTCCCCGGATCCTGGAGCCCCGATTACCATTGCGCGATTTGTATTATACTTTCTTTATTGTCTCGGCGCGCTTTCGCGCAAATATTACACGCAAATACGAGATAGTATCGCACAGATTCTTCGATAAAGCCCCTGCGCTCTAATTAGCATAGTTGGCAATGGTTCAGAATAGAATGGAAGAACAGTCAGTTGAAAGACGTCAGTTGAGATCCAAATCAAGGCGGAGGTCGAATATCGTCTGTACCCGATATTCGCTTAAGACAGGTAAAACAAGTTTCTTCTTGCGCGAGCATAAAGAACGAGAATACCGTTCGTTTGTGACAATTTAGATGGAATCGTTGTTGCACTTAAATACGTCCGACGCGATATTCGATGTGTTCGAAGCTTTCCTGGTATTTTCTGATGGAATTCGATTCCTTGATGTTTGCTTTGTTACCCGACAATTGTAGACGGTGGAATGTTTGTTCTTCCCATCCTAAAAGGAAGCTGAAAGACAATGTTCTCGAGCACGTTCTAAGCAATTTGAGAGTGACTCGAACTTACATAGAACTTACATAGAAATTCCTCCTTGGTCTCTTTGTGCAATCCCGATACCAACCGCTATTTCTGATCTTGAGAAGATCGATTTCAATTTTATCGCAGGATTCGAATTGTAATAACTACATATACTTTGTAGACATTTTCATATAAAATTTTATCTTTTACTTTATAAAAGACTATATATATATATTTTAATATCAAGATTGACACGATGATTATTAGAAAGGAAGAGGAAAATCTTATTTTAAGCAAGCACATTTAGTATTCATCCTTTCACTTCTTCACTTTCGACGCTTAATTAAATATTGTACAAACTAGTGACGTTGTTGTCTGTTATAATGATATGCGAAATGTGTAATTTGAGAGATGCACGACTAGAAACGAGCATGCCCGTACAAGGGATGGATGAGGTATTGTCGAGAATTCTTTTAGGCTGTAATTAGATCCTGCTTGGCACATCGTGAGTGGAAAACTTTCATCTCGATGCCGCGGCTTATTACAGCGCGATGATTTATGAATAGCATACGATAGTGCGTCGCGCACGACATAATTTACGATGGAATCGAATCTATCTTCGTATAGTTCTATCTCGCAACACAATGGATCACGAGAGATTCTTTGACCGCTAATTAGTCTGTAACAAATAACAATGAACTTTTTTGAAAATATTTCGAAATTCTAGCTTATAACTTTGAAAAGATTCTTGAGCTTCCGCGAAGGTTGGCAAATATCGAATGTTAAAAAACGAGTTTCCGAGTTTCTTATTGCCTGAGAAGTTTGAAAAGTTTCGCGATTCGAAGTTTCTTGGCTGTATGGTTTTTCATTGCTGGTGCTAATTAAATCTCCGATATCTCTAAACCATACAGAGCATGCTTAGCAACTAATAAAAGGGAGAGAGAGAAAGGTAATGATAAAATTAGGAAAACTTTTTAAATATATATATAAAATTTAAACAATAGAACAATTTTTTAATACAGAGACATTTTATTCGCGAACACTATTCTTTATTTTATGTAATCTTCCAATATCTACTGGATATTATAAAAATTACTAGAGCCGCGTTACATAATTTTTCTTCATAATATGTCTAAAAAATTTCTTTTGGAATTCAAGAAACTTTATTATCTCAGAAAGAAGACGTTTCTTTTAGCACGATAATACCCCGAAATCGATTGTTAAGGTCACTACGGACCGATAAAAAGGCTTCTCGGTCGTCGATCGGGTGAGAACCGGTTTCTCTTGATGGTCGAGCACGTGCTCGATGATGGGGCATCGTCGTCACGAGGAAGCGAGACAGCTCTTCCCAATTTTTTTCTTCCTCCGTCTAGCTGATCCTTTCACGCCCACGGCACCACATTTTTATTGAGAACAAACGTTGCGTTTGTCAGATTTTTGATGGCGAACTCGTTTATGACACTCTATCTCGATAATGTTACAAGTTTACGTAATATCTCTCTCATTTTCTTTCGTATAATCATATCTCGTCATGTATCTTAGAAATGCGGATATTTACATCTTTCCATCACTTCATAATAACTATTAATTTTATCATGCAAAAAATGTTTTAAATTGTTTCATTATTTAATCATAAAATATTTAATTACCCTATATTTTATCTCTCTCTCTCTCTTTCACATACATATAATTTCTATATAATATCTTAAATAAAATTTCTCCAATAAAGATGCGCGATTGCGTCTTCATGTCTACAAAGACCTTTTTTGTGTCATTAAAGAATTCAAATAATTAAAGAATTATTCCACAACAAATTATTCTCGTATCAAAATGTGCTAAATGTTCGATCACTATAAATGTATCTACTCGATTCACTTTACTTACATCTACTTGATACAAGGAGAATTACTATGAAATGTAGAAAACAGGGCGGAACAATAAGATGATCACGAAGGGCGCAGTTAAGAAAAATGATCGGTCGACTGCCTCGTCTTTCAGACGTGTTGTTTGAGCTGCGGGGGCGAAACATCCACCCACATCATCGCGAACCAGACGCCGTTTCGTTTAGCATTCGTGTTTTCTTCCTACCCTTCGTGATCAACAAGAGCCTCGCGAAACATCAATAGCTGTAATGCAACAGCCGTTGTCAATACCGTTTGTACCAATTGTATACTCGAAAAAATCAATAATCATACTCTGCCTGCGCTTGTCTTTGATGTATATAGAATTATAATACGGGCTGTCTTCGTGAACAGCACTTTTCTTGACAAAAGATGTCATAATTATGACTTTCTTTATTAAAGTTACTTAAATAACTTTATAATGCTAAGTAACTAAAAAAATAAGTTTCAAATTTATCTTTTGTCAAGAATAATTGGAAAATTAATTATTCAAGGAATGCAATATTTTTTCTGGAGTTTTTTTCAACAACTAGATGAAAAATTATTTGTTAGATGCTATTACAGATGAAAATAATTTAGCACATTGATTGTTTATGCTTTATCTAAGGCTGTTATATTTACTGAAATGTATTTTAGACTAACTATATCGTTGGTAAAGATTATAATACAGGTTCTTGGTTTACTACAGATGGTACGGCAGAAATTCTAGGGCTGTACCAACGAACGATGGTCGTCCGATCGATGATACTCTCACAGCTGTTGGTAACTCACAGGCTATCGTTCTTGCTTTACTATCTACGGATACGTACTCCATAGATATCCATGCAATTACCAAATAATACTTTAAAATCCAAATATTATCAATTTATTATTAATGAAATGTTAAAAGCATTTTATCCGAGCAACTACATTCAAACAATATTATTTTCAGCATCCATCATAATCAATCAATTATTCCGGTCGGCGGAATGCAAAGAAACTTCGATCGATTATGCATACGACCACGAAAGAAGATATTGCGGGACGCTTCTGACGCTGCGTAGACTTTTGTTCCCCCTCGAATTATACCTAGAGACCTGAATGGATTATTTTCCGTAATATTATTATCCATGCAATTACCAAATAATACTTTAAAATCCAAATATTATCAATTTATTATTAATGAAATGTTAAAAGCATTTTATCCGAGCAACTACATTCAAACAATATTATTTTCAGCATCCATCATAATCAATCAATTAATTACTTGGTAGCACGTTCGATCGTTCATTATAATCTCTTTATTTTTCGTTTGCTAATAAAGTATGTATTTGCTCTCTCATACATCATGATTTGTCATTCAAGTTTTCTATTTTCATCACCGTAATTAATTAACGATATTACGGGAGTGACATTGCAACGTTAATAATATCGAGAAAGATAACAATACGCGTGGGAATATCTAATGTTCGTGGAAATACATCACATTATACGTGTAATTCCTCCCACTATTAATTAAATGTAATCTACAGCATCGAGTAATTTAAAGCTCAATGTGTGTAAAGCCTCTTTTACGAGTCAAGGATCTAGGAAGGCTGTATTCCCTTACCTTTTCTCGCGCTTTAATTTCGCTCTCACAGCGGTTTCCATCGACTGTTTTTAAAAAATTAAAAAATTCGTTTTAGAGAATTAATTTCTACTGGTTTTGGCTCTCAACTTGATTTCGTTAACAGGCTGGTCAAGTGTCTTATATATATTCAGACGTTAATGATATTAAAATTATATATGTGTCAAAGTATGTTTTGCCACGCAAACTTTTACTCATTAAATTTCTCTCTAACATATTGCTAAGTAGGCGACATTTTTATGATGATTTTTAATTATTTAATTATATAATTAAAGGATATGGATTTATTGTGCATCTCTGTGTGTATAGCCTATATTTTGTAATTATTAATTATGTAATATGCATAGAAATGTCACACATGTGTAAATAATTTGTTTTTCTTTGTCCAAAATTTTATCGATTCGATCCTGTTGATTATTCGCCGCTATTGTATAAGAGCTTGCATTGTTATATAAATAAGCGACGACGCGGTGCAACATTGACGGTCGACCGGCAGCGAAATAAAAATAACCAATGTTTTATAATGCATATAACATTGTTCGTTTTCTCTGAAAGGCAACGGAGCGAAAAACAAAAGGTTGCCACGATCGCGACCAAGATTTTTCTGATTTAAGCCGCACGCACGGACGAGAGGCTCTGACCTACATTTCAACTGAGGTATTACTCGAGCTCCATCACCTGGTCCTACGTCATTTCTTGCGCTAGCAATTGCGTCGCGCTCGTTGCAAGAGTTCGTATATTAGGAAGGATAAAGGATTTGTGTTTTATAGAGATAGCAGAGTCAGAATATTACGATGTTAAGATCTGCAACTGGAGAGTCGTAATAAAGAAAAAGAGAGGAAGAACTAATTATATTGTCAGACATAGCGTTTAGCTGTTATCACGCGTGGAAGGCAAGGTTATCCATTTAAGAAGTTGGCCTAGTTCTCGAGCTAGTCGACTAACTTATGTCAAAGTATCATTTCCTCTTCTCTCTCAGAGTCAATCTGCAACTCGAAAGGTTCCCTCGTGAAACTCATCAAGCTTCGGTAATTATTGCAACGATCTCGCTCACGATCGTTTGCGACTTGACGAGGCACAATTTGCGCGTGTGTGACGAAATCTCGCAAGAATTAATCGAGTCGTTCTAAATTCTTTCTTCCATTGTCTTTGTCGTCGTCGTCGATATTCCGGAATATGAGAGTAATTTTCTTCCAATCCCGCGCGCGCGCATCGATAAGAAGGCAACGCTATCTCGATGCTTGCACGTTAGATGAATTGCCTCGAAAATATAAATTCCATTCTGATTTCCCGACCTCGTCCCTCCGCCTACTCTTTCTCCGTTCCGGTCGTTATTCCGGTCGGCGGAATGCAAAGAAACTTCGATCGATTATGCATACGACCACGAAAGAAGATATTGCGGGACGCTTCTGACGCTGCGTAGACTTTTGTTCCCCCTCGAATTATACCTAGAGACCTGAATGGATTATTTTCCGTAATATTATTATTATCGCTCTCGTCGATTATTAAAATTCTTTTGAAATGGCCTATATAGACAGAATAATTTTGAAATGGTTCGTCGATTTTTGTAGTCATGCAATTTAAAGTCGAATTTATACCTTAGATATTCAAATTAAATACTGAAAAAAGTGGGAGGCTGCGGAGGCAAAAGAATCTTTACCGTTCCAAGGACTTTTGGCAAAAGCACGATTCTATTGCAGGTGCACCTAATGATCTTGATCTAACTGATATACGTATAAACATGTGTGTGGGTGCACACATATTCTACGATACGCATGCGATTGTGACATAATTTCTGAACGACGTAAGCGAACGATTTCTCACGATGCATATAACATTGTTCGTTTTCTCTGAAAGGCAACGGAGCGAAAAACAAAAGGTTGCCACGATCGCGACCAAGATTTTTCTGATTTAAGCCGCACGCACGGACGAGAGGCTCTGACCTACATTTCAACTGAGGTATTACTCGAGCTCCATCACCTGGTCCTACGTCATTTCTTGCGCTAGCAATTGCGTCGCGCTCGTTGCAAGAGTTCGTATATTAGGAAGGATAAAGGATTTGTGTTTTATAGAGATAGCAGAGTCAGAATATTACGATGTTAAGATCTGCAACTGGAGAGTCGTAATAAAGAAAAAGAGAGGAAGAACTAATTATATTGTCAGACATAGCGTTTAGCTGTTATCACGCGTGGAAGGCAAGGTTATCCATTTAAGAAGTTGGCCTAGTTCTCGAGCTAGTCGACTAACTTATGTCAAAGTATCATTTCCTCTTCTCTCTCAGAGTCAATCTGCAACTCGAAAGGTTCCCTCGTGAAACTCATCAAGCTTCGGTAATTATTGCAACGATCTCGCTCACGATCGTTTGCGACTTGACGAGGCACAATTTGCGCGTGTGTGACGAAATCTCGCAAGAATTAATCGAGTCGTTCTAAATTCTTTCTTCCATTGTCTTTGTCGTCGTCGTCGATATTCCGGAATATGAGAGTAATTTTCTTCCAATCCCGCGCGCGCGCATCGATAAGAAGGCAACGCTATCTCGATGCTTGCACGTTAGATGAATTGCCTCGAAAATATAAATTCCATTCTGATTTCCCGACCTCGTCCCTCCGCCTACTCTTTCTCCGTTCCGGTCGTTATTCCGGTCGGCGGAATGCAAAGAAATTTCGATCGATTATGCATACGAGCACGAAAGAAGATATTGCGGGACGCTTCTGACGCTGCGTAGTAGACGTTTGCCCCTCGAATTATACCTAGAGACCTGAATGGATTATTTTCCGTAATATTATTATTATCGCTCTCGTCGATTATTAAAATTCTTTTGAAATGGCCTATATAGACAGAATAATTTTGAAATGGTTCGTCGATTTTTGTAGTCATGCAATTTAAAGTCGAATTTATACCTTAGATATTCAAATTAAATACTGAAAAAAGTGGGAGGCTGCGGAGGCAAAAGAATCTTTACCGTTCCAAGGACTTTTGGCAAAAGCACGATTCTATTGCAGGTGCACCTAATGATCTTGATCTAACTGATATACGTATAAACATGTGTGTGGGTGCACACATATTCTACGATACGCATGCGATTGTGACATAATTTCTGAACGACGTAAGCGAACGATTTCTCACGTGATAATACAACCGCGAACTCTGAAAGATATATAAGGAGAATCAGGAGAATGCTGCATTATGTCCTAAACACTATGAGAACAAACGGGTGTTTTTTCCGCGGTGTTTATCGATTGTTAATCCTGCCAATTAATACCGCGGTTAATATGCGATATCGCAAGAGAAATTGCGAATATAGTCCGAGGCAATTTCATTCTTCCGCGCTCTTAGAAGGCAGAATTTAATATTATTTAATATAGTGGTTTTTACGATTATTTTCCCATTTCTCCCCCTCTCCACGATTTGAAGAATCTCTTGAAAGTATAATTAAAGCGTGAGTTTGCTATATATAATTTGCCTTTCGTTATCGGGGCTCGTGGCGGAAGCGTGCAACACCAAAAACGTTTAACTGCGTTTTTCGCCGGTCAGCTGATCGATCGATACATTTGGTGCCTTTGACAAGTTGGGGATAAATGGACGAAAAAAGGACGCGTAATTGTGCGCGCGTTACGAGGAATGAACGCGTTACGGCCGTTAACGAGGCTTTTTATCTTTTACGGCACAAATGTCCGCGAGCAACACCTCGTGACGGTGTCTCGAAACTTCCAGGATAATTTCCACGGTTCTGCTCGCGGTACGCCAACTTTAAAATCCCACCCAGACATTCTTAACGACTCCAGCGATTCTTAACGAGACAGCGCGGTTTCGACGGAAATATACGATGCAACCGTGTCTAACCTGTCGTAAATTACTAGTTTAATATAAAATTGAAATAATGAATTATATATATATATAAAAGAAAAAAAAATAGATAATAATATTATATATCATCTAAAATTAATATAGTATATTAAGTTCATTGCTGTCGAATCTGTATTATTAGAAAAAATAGTGTTGCTCTCGGTCACGTAAAGTACGACCAGAATTTACGAGGCCGAAAGCATCTGCGAAAGGCCTCGTAATATATCGGGAATCGTGCCGCCTTTTTTTTTATGTGGCAAGAATCGTAAAATTGCACAGCTATAAGATTTCCTGCCATCGTTTAAGCGTTCGTGTAATGCTTACCGATTTTAAGCATAAAATTTCAGCATCGATTTGCTATTATTTAATTTTATCTCATTTTCCTACATTGTAAATAAGATTCAGAGTCTAATGATCATAACGATAAAAAAAATATCGATGAAAAATCCGCGCGGTTTTTCGTTCGAACGATGCGATAAATTGCGGGATAAGTGTTCTTAGTTTGAGCAAAGTGCAATTCTCGTGCAGCTGCATCGACTATTATTCCTAAGTAAGCTTATTACGAACCAAGCCCACCGATAGTTACGAAACAAGTAATAAACCTTATTTCGTCTTAATAAAGATCTATATTCCTCGACGCATTCGCTTGTATTATACGTGCTTTTAATTGCTGGAATTTATACAGTGAGATCGCAAGTATTTCATTGAAGAAATAATTCATTCGCCAGCTATACATGAGAATAAATTTCTGATATTAATTTAATATCGCAATTTTTTCTAGTTATGTCACTCTTAATACCGGAAGTGACGTTGCATACACGTGCATTATTTCTTAAGTAATCAAATTTTGCCAAGTTTCGTAACTGATCTCTTAGATCTCTTAGAGAAAATTAAATTGTCACGCCTTAGAAAGAAACAGGAAATGTGATTTTAATTCCTGGACGGAATGTGGATAATAATCGCCGCGAATCACACAGATGTCGAATGCACAGCCTACGCCGAAGAGAACCTGACCCCTTTACGATGTTTACATCGCGATCGAGCCGAGCGTTTTATTTCATCGCGCGCAGGCGAGCGTTTCGTCATCGATCGACTCGAAAGCGAGAGGCATTATTAATGAATTTTCAATAAACGAGACAGGTTTCGGAGAAAGTTATCTTGTTGTCGATACGATTATATTAAAAACATTTCAAGACATGTTTCATTAATCTAGTATTGGTTAATAGAATTCAATTTACAGAGATTCTCGTTAATCATCCTGTATCTTAAACGCGAATCTTGAGTTATGTCTTCATTCAAACTATAGAGCTTCGGCATTTCGTCCCTCCATTTGTTACATTGCATCGACTGATTCGGAGTTCGAAATTAGCTTCCTGCCATCTCCTTTATTGTCTCGATGGTTTCCACCGCGTGGGCGGCGAATTCCATGTTTCTCACCACGATATCTGGAGCGTTTCCAGTCGTCGGTTCGTTCGCACTGTATTTCTCTGCAATCGCCGTGCACCGGTTCGTGCAAACCGTGTAGACGGCCTTGCCCGGAGACATATGTTTGCTACGTTTCCCTGCCTCTTTAAGGCCCATATTCACATATAGACCGTCCACACAAAATGTGCTATATCGTATTTATCCATCTCTATCATCTCACATGTTATGAGATAATGTATTTCATAATGTATTTTATTTATAATGATGTCTTAGCTATGATTTTGTGAATTTTATTAATTAATATTTAAATTAAAGAATTACATTTGTTTTTATATATATTATGCAAATAAATCGTGGATTCGATAATTTTTTTTCTCCCTTCTTTATTACTTTTTAATAAGATAAAATTTATAATCAATAATAATGTTTTCTTGTGAGCTACTTAATGTTAATCTGTAATATCATTATGTATAATCGATGTATAATCTCTAATGTCATAATGTACAAGCGCAATCAACGGTGCAAAGTTTTTATAGATGAAAACCACACACACTTCTCGGTATCGAGTATTCTCGGTACCGAGATCATTGACGTATAAACGTGAGAACCTGTGACTCGACGCCTCTTACTTTTCAGCCGCTAATCTGATATCTTTCAAATTCGCGATCTTTTTCTCATCCCTATCATGCGAGCTGTACTGACGCTTTATCGGATAATACGTTCTATGAAAGACCGGTTGGATTGATTTCAGCTACGTGGGATTTCTTGCGAATTAGGATCATATGAATGGTTGCGATTTAGTGCTTCCTGGCGTGCTCGAATAAGAAAAATATCGGACTTTTCACGCAGTTAAAAGTGAAATTTTTATATTAATATACAAGACAAGATATTTTTTATTGATAAAAAATACACGGCGGCTAATGGCGAAACATTTTCTCCTCTTTATTGTGGAATTAACCAGCTATATATATATATCAGCCTTTATTTGGCATAACGTATTCCACGGAATACATTTTCCGATGATTTAAGAACTGATCGCTCGATTTTTACGGCCGGCGCGATAAAAGGCAAAAGACGGAGGAATCGAAAGGAACGAGTTTATGTTTGCGTAAAATTGCATTCCCGGTAGAAAGTATATTCGAATATGTAACTTTATAATGCGAATGCAATCATCGACCGTAATAATGATATGCGGGAGTTTGGGAAAAAGGACGATATATACAAATGACGTACAAGAGATCAGATTCTGTTCTTGAAAACTTGAGAGAAATAAATTAGAAAGAAATTTTTAAAGAAAGAATTTCATTTTACTTGATATCAATCCAAAAAAGAAAAGTTTTTTAATGAAGTATCAATTTTTTTAATACTTACATTTCTCATGTCAATTATTTATTTGTAAATTAGTTACAGTCCTTTCATCCCGCTCTCTGTGTGAAAGTGAGAAATGGATGTTTTTATCGCGGATATTTTCATAGCACTTGAAACGACGCGCTGGTTGAAGACTAATAAGAGAAACGTGGGGACACTTCAGTCATGTAAAACGCTTTACCGTTCTTGCTGTTTGAAGACCGTAACGTCCCGGCGCACTGCTCCGAGATGCAATTGTATATATGCCGTTGCATCCTCGATGCATGACGCGTGCAACTCAACTGCGTCGCCGAGTTCTGTTAAATTGAATGCTCGCGTACCGATCTCGATTGTTACATTTCCATTTATGCTTTCCGTTTTCTTTGCATGAATTTCCTGTTGCGTCTTTGTCTTCGCGTCTCGACAGAGATAATCGTAAAACAACCATCATCAATAAATCGATCAAAAGATACTTAATTTTTAAATGGATCAGTTTTCTAGTTGCATAATGTAGGCTTGAACCGTCTCTCTTCTTTTGTTTCTTTCAAACTTAAAAATAAATTTTAAAACAAATAAAATATATGTATATAATAAATAAGTGATCTTTTTATTGCTGAGATAGAAATTATGTATTAATATCTTTTTTGATAGTATAATGATATAATTTCTTAAAGAGATTTAAATATACTCGAAGGATTATACATATCTGCTTTAAAGCACACTCGTTTTAAAGTTAATAAGTGCAAAGAGATACTCGTATTATGGCGTCTCGAGGAACAAAGGAACGAATTTAAAAAAGGACAATCTTGTTCTTTTCTCACGCTTTAAAACGATCTGTTCTCCAACTCGCAAGATAAAAACAGCCTCGAATTAGAATTTAAAATGCGTTCTTCTATAAACTATGAAAACGAGAAGGATTAAATATTTGATATCGAAGTTTTGCGTCGTGAACAGGAAACTTCCTAATGGCTCTTGTACGGATTTGCTAGGCGCTGATAGATTTCGCAAAGTTCACACCTAGACTGAATGTAAGCCGTTATTTTCCGCGGCATCGCCGCTAATTACTCACAGACGGTTTTACACCGCCATACTCTTGGAAGTCTATGAGGCCAATTATTAAGCCGCGGCATCGAGATATGCGTCTATTTTAGAAATCGGCACCGCAAAATAGATTGCACGAACTCAATTTATATACGATTCTGATTTAAATTCAGTTTGCGACTTATGCGAGATCTGTTGTCGGATTCAGCCTTTACGCAATTCGTGTTGCGATATAGATCCGACTTTTTTATTTTTACAATATTAGCATTTTTGAGATCCCAATTCTCACAATGTAGCTAGATAATAAAAATATCAAGATATACATGCCGAAATGTTTCCAAAGTACATTACATCGTGACAATTAATAATCTTTCTAGATTATTCCTTTATTATTCTTTTGTCATTAGTGGCAGTAATTAAGCCTGATATCCAGGCGGATAGCAACGCGGCTTTAATGTCCGTGACGCTGTGCACGCCGGTTGCATCGTGCCACGGCATTGCAAGGTCGCCCAGCCGAGAAAGACCGCCGCGACGAGAATACCGGCGTAGCATGACGCATAAATCGCGCGGCGGCGTGGCGCGAGATGGTGTCAAGCCGAGACAAATCTCTTGCGTAAGCGCCTGCTCTAACGTCGGCGCACAATCTGCGATGTAAATCAGTAGCCGACACCTTGATAGCTCGCGTTACGATGCTAGTGCGTAATCATAAGGTTACGCTCCACCGATACAAGTCGTTCGCAGAGAACAACGACAAATTGTGTATGGCATCCATGATGCGCAAAAAACGCGATGGAAGAGAGAACAGGAATCTGTGTATTCACTCTTTCCGTTTCGCGCATCACATTCGGAATCTTAATGAAGCTCGGATTACTCAGAATATGACTTCTCGTGCCTTTGACGTTTGCCACCCACAAACGTCAAATCTAGAACGACGTGCTGGATTTGGCTTACAAATCTCTCGAAACGTTGATAAAATTTTCCATTCATTGAACGGCCATTCATGGGAACGTAAACCATTTCTTTTTCCTCTCCGCACAATACTCTTATTCTTCTCGCGACGAAACTTACTGAGTCACCGAGTCTTGCGGTTTTCCAACAATTGTGCAAAACGCTCGCGAATACGAACGCGGACGAGGAAGTCGCGGCGCGAGATTGGCCAAAGAAGAAATCGCAAGCTATTTTAGACGGCTCTCTCATCTCTCTCTCTCTCTCTCTCTTTCGAATTTTTTTAAACTCCGTAGATTACGGGCACACTTCCTCGCTTTCTCCGCGCACGACCGTTCACGGTCGTTACCGTCACAGCATGCAAGTGTATTGCATTATTGATGTAGATTCGTTCGCCAAGCGTATATTAAATGCACGCGTCGCACACGAATCATCCTCATCATATAATAATGTTTCCTTGAAATGCAATCGAGAGATGCGCGTTTCCTGTCCTTGCATTAATATATGTAAATCTCTGAATTATTTTTATCGGATACAAATATAAAAAGAAAGTGTTCTTTGATTTCAATAAATTACAAGCCGAGCAATATTATATCATTAAACGATGATTTGTGGAAAAAAAAAGACTAAATGCGTTCTGCTGGTGACACGGGATTTGAGAAGAATATGGCCAAGTGGTTATCCATGTATTTTGCGGATACGACGTAACCGGGAGTTTGTGATCAGGGTCGTTACTTACAGTCGATTCGACTTTACGGATGATTTACGACCGCCACGCTCCGACGCCTCTCCCAAGAAGGGCTACCGCCATGAAAGAAACATTGTTGCTACCTTCCTATACTCTGTAAGGTATACAGTTGATCCGATAAAAACACTTCTTCCCGCTGACAAATTGTCGAACGCACTCTGCATTGATCCGCATTGATGTTGATTTTCGAATCGTTATCGCACAAGATGTTCAAACAAGAAATACGTACATGTTCGAACAATTTGTCTCGAACGAATTTGGTTTTATCTCTTCTCGTTCGTATAGCAATTGTAACAATGTTTATTTTCTCTCAGATCAATTTCACGGTATATGTATTATAGATAGAAAGTGTATGCCTCACAATAAATAGAAATAATTTGTAAGACTTATTGCGCTAACGCTCGTAATGGTTGAGGGAACGTCTGTTAGTGTCGCCTTTTAAGGCTGTTTTCGTCATTCCCGATTGCCGTTTATATACTCCGCTGTGCTTGTCCGTGAGTGAAACTCCGGCATAGCCATAAGCGGACAATCGATGAACTGTCAGCTGATTCTTAATCAATCTTCATTGTGTGATTTTCAATACAAAATTTTTCATTTAATACGTGTTAATGCAATAATTTATAAATATTTTCAAAGATCTCATTAAAAACCTGACTATTAGAGTCTTATTAATAGAGCTCGGTGAAAGTGAAGGATCATTTATACTTGCATTATGTTCTTAAGCGAATCCAAATTAGGTGTGAAAGTCTTTTCGCTATCGTTTCTTGCTGTATGATTTTGTTATTATTACTATTAAAAAGTAGTTAATAATATACATTTCTCTCTCATATACTGCTATCAGTATGAACCACATAATTTCTATACTCGAATATTTATCCGTTATTCTAACTTTCGTTTATTACATGAATTATTGGTTGTGTTTCGAATATTATATGGAAACTAGGACCCCTGCACAGTCACGATAATACCGGATATTTAAAGTTACAGATAATATACATATTTCGGCTTCTTTTACATTGCCGGAAATAACTGATAAATAATCAATATTTACATAAAGATTCTACTTGTTAGCTTATTTACATGAATAGAGAAAGTTTCTTAAAAGACAGCATCATATATAATGATTATGGCTTATCAGATTATTTTTCAAATAGGATATTTCCTATCTACCGATAGGATGATATCTTTAACTATTATTACAAAATAAACCGAGTATCTAGACAATAACCGAGATAATATCTGATATTCTTTAATAGAAAGAATAGAACAATACTTTCTCTTAAATAGAATATTCGAGACGCTATTTCATATTTCATCTCAGTTCTTATGCGATTTGCTTTGTGACTGTTTTTCTTTGCGTGGCACTCATCTCGTAAGATGTGCATCGACAAGTATACAAGATACAGGTGTTCTCTGTCCCCACTCTTGTCCGGCGGCGAGTCGAGCGACAAACGGCAGTGCCGAACCACCTTACCGAAGGTAATACACCTATCCGCGTGGTACCTGCCGAGTGAGAAGCACCGCGAGTGGGAGAGGAAAGAGGGAAAG
>NW_021853281.1:308730-327673 GCF_003651465.1 Formica exsecta
GAAAGAGAGCGAGAGACACTACTGGCGCTAAGAAGGGACCTGTGGTTCTTCCAACAAGTCAGTCACATACTCGAGTATACGTTGGACGGAGACGTCGTTCACACTCGTTAACCGATACGCAATATCGAACACGGATATGTGTTTCGTAAGACATGTGCAAACTCGCGGTTGAATCACACGATACGTCCTTGAACGAGAATGCAAGTCTCTGAGATAGATAAGAAAGAAAAGCGAAATTAATTTTCCGCAGAATAGTTTGAAAGAAAAGACCACGAGATCGATTTATTCGATTTCTGTAGTAATGAGACGCGCGCATTTCGCGGTGAAATCGCTAGAATCTTGAGTGTGCCAAGTGAGAGAGAGTGTGCGCGTGCTTTGTTATATCGAGTGCATCGTATGCAGCTTGGAATGCAACCGCGTGCCGCGGTGTATTGCATACCACCGCGGAGTGCGCGATCACTGGCAGAAAAGGGAAAAGTATACTGTGGGGATTTCTAAATATGCGAGGTCGCGCCTTGAGGAGAACGGTTGTTTCGACTGTTTAAAATCACCGCGATTCGATCTTTTTTTTTTTTTTTTTTTTAACAGGCGTAGTGTCAATTAAATTTTTCTAACCGGTTAGCCTGGATTGATTGGACACTGCAATCATTACCTGCGACGCACGCAATCGAGGGTTCGTTATTACGTGATTACGTAAAAATGTCACGCGGAGAAATAACATAGCTCGCGAAATCGGAGAATTCAGATTGCACGCAAGAAATCCTCTAGAAAAAAAAAAAAGTTAGTTTTCTACCGCAATTTTTAATCTGCATGCAAATCGAATGGAGATTCTATTCACGAAGAGATAGCGACTGGGATATTGACAAAATATCTCAACAAGTTTATCTTTGTGCAGTGACATTTAATCTGAGCGTAAATTGAAAGAACATCTGATTAACCATGTGCATTCAAAAAAATTTCGAGTATTTTAAAGTAGAATAGGAATTATAAATCTAACATATATATATGCTAATAAAGTTACGTTTTCTCTTCGACATCCGATTCGAATATTAATGAAAAGAATTATCTATAGTTTGTATTCGGAAATTTCGTATTAGAATTCAGATTAAAATATCTTGGACAAAATCACCTTCACACTTTTCAATCCGTTTGAATATTTGCTATTTCAAGCGAATTTCTTCATCTGTAGTGGATCTTTCTGGATATATTTATCTATTAACTGTCGATTAGCTAAGTAAATTTTGTAAATCATATTTACGCATAATTAAATGAATATTTATTGACGTGAAGTTTATGCATCATCAGATCGGAATTTATCGATTTTGATTATCACGCAAGCTGAATTCGACGCGAGTATCGACTCTCCGTCGATAATCCCGACCTTTAAACATGTTTCAGACCAGGTTATCTTTCGCTGAACGCTAGATTAAATTCAAGCGTTGACGTAATACATGATCGCACTTAATCGCGAGGCAAGCCGCTTTGAAAAAAATGGCAGTCACGGTCTCGAAACGTCATGCGTCGTGTTATTTTTTTCTCCGGTCGATTGAAATATCGTGTCACGGCAATGACACGTGACACGATACAGGATGGTCGATCACCGCGTTGCTAACAGAAAAGTCGATTTGTGTTACTAAAAGCGTAAAGCAAAAAGTTCCATCGATATTTAAAAAATAATTATCTTTATTAAAATTAAAAATTCTAGCTGTATAAAACATTACAGCGGATAAAGAGATAAAATGAAGGAAAAGAGCAATAGGCAATTTACGCGAACATTAACTAAATCTTCTTGTTCTATTTAGAGATATTCTTTCGACGACAATTTCTTTGCAACGTGTAATTTTTTGCTCAGTCGTTCGTGTTCGGATTATTTCGTTAAATCGAAGCGCGACGTTTATCGGCCGTAAATGAAAACGTAACTTTGAGCAATTGGATTCTGTGGCAGCGGGATAGAACTGGTCGCTTCGCATTTCGTCGAAGCGACTCTCGTGTCTCTCCCGAGACAATCAAGTTTTCGGAACGCGAATAGTGTCGTTAGAACGTAACGCCGTAAACAACATGCCGAACGAGGATTGCTCGTCGTTTCCATCTGGATCACAAGCACGTATGTTGACGTTGATGGTGTAAGGGCCCCGATGATATGGGAGCCGGCAAAATGAATAGAGAGATTCCCAGCAGCACCCTCGCGACCCTGAGGGGGATCCTGGTGAGCTCATTGTCGAGGGAGAACCTCGGCCCTCACGACCTCCCCGTTCACGAGCACACGAGGCATCGACCGCCCAGAAAGGTGCACTTTCACGAAGGTAAACTGGAAATATAGCGCGATAACTTTTTTTCTCGATGATGGGGAAACATATTTTTCTGGGTAAACGTGCGCTATTTTTATACAGGATGATAAACAATTGCTTGATCTTTCTTCTGTAGATTTTGTGAGTCACACATGCATAGGCACGTATTAATATAAAAATATGTATTATTTTCTCACTCAAGATTCTGAAACAGCAGGCAATTTATATTCGAAACGATTTAAAGTTGTGCAAATCAAGACTAGATTATGCATTAAGTTCCCAACAATGAATGCATCCTCAAGTTGCATTCTCCCATCATGAGATCGCGCGATAATTTAAATATAAACGGAGGAAGCGGGCACGCCCAACGACCGACGACAATGTTGATCGACTGCATCGATCCCCATGCGATTTATGTACACCATAATCGTTATAGGATGAATATAACGAGCAGATTGAATCGTATCCCACGGCATCGATACGTGCGGATTTAAATAATTATACCAGTAGCAATCCGGGCAGGTAAGTGTGCGCGGTCTACGCGCGCGGAGCATCGATTTATTCTGTTAATAAACAATTTTAATTCGCTTGAAATGACGAAACTCTTGAAATCTCGACGATTGACTATGCATCGAGCGTTAAGTGGCGGCTCGCCTTCGCCGCACGCTTCAAGGATATCTTCCAGTTTTGCGCGTTTCGTTTACGAGAATGACATTGCGCGCATAACGTTCTTACTCAACTAGAGCAGTCGACAAAACGCGACAACGACGATTTTCTCTTAGACATAATTGATCCGCCCTAATGAATAGCAGCGCGACATAACGAGTTCCCGAGAGCATTTCACGACACAGATCTCGCCCGATTCACGGACGGACCTGTTAATTGCACAGAAATATCTATAATTCTCGGTGACGAGTCTTCGTTCTGTCGCACGGGAATGTCAGCGCAACGGGGAGCTCATTACGCCAAACCAGTAGTTTCAATATCCACTGTGTAATTTAGATGAAAATGTATTTCTTTCGGCATCCAATGTGGTATAGATATCAATCTATTACGCACTTTTTACGTAAATTAAAAACATATATTTCATATATTATAATATTTAGTCTAAACGTATCTAATCACATCCGATATTTTCGTTAAAAATTTCAAAGATCACAGAAAGAGAGATTGTATAATCGGCATATATTATAGCACGTGTTACGTACGTGAACGAATTTTCTCATCGGCGGAAACGCGCGCGTCTAAGACATATAAAAATAACGCAATTTTCTTACGAAGGGTGAGCAGAAACTCGCGCGGTCTACACCACATACGGGCGGCAATGATAAGAATCTCGCGACGCGTTTCTCGTTAAGCGCATTAAATGCGCTGCTTAGGAAGTATATAGCATCAGACTGCTGCACTGCCACTTTATAGCCGTTCTGGGAACGATCATTTCCTCGACGGCAGATCCCAGACAATTAACCGCCGCACGCCTGCTCCGTGACTAATAGAATCCGTTGATGTCACGCGCTGAAAAGTACGCGTTCTCAAACGGCGGATGTCGCGCAAACGTCGCGACGACGTTTGCGAGTCCTTCGACTCGAGTACCGAATGATGTTCGACCGAGAACCGATGCGATATAATTGGAGTGTCGTCACGTATTGTCGAAACGATTCGCACGTAAAGCTCAATGAGGAAACGTGAGATGCATCTCTTGAGGCACGTGACGGCACGCATCGATAAGACAATCGGGCGACGATTCGGAGATAAGAAAACGGCGTCCGGGATTCTCGAATCCTCCATTCATCGATTCAGCGAAATTCTTGATTGCAATTTTAAAATTTTTGATTGCGATTTTTGCGAGTAATGATTAATGCGTTATCACTCGTGAGCCTAATAGCAATTAGGCGAATTTGTGTGAGCAGGAAATGCCGCGAGGGTGGAAAAGGCCGTGCAATTGCAGGGTTCGGTAATTGTTAATTACGGGATAAATCAATCCACGTCCCAATTAATCGGTTTCATCGTTTGCGTTCACGCGACTCTGTCCTTCACCCGCATCATCTTGGTTAATTTACACGCGATCCCCGTGCAATGAAAATCATTTTCGAGAACCTCCCTGGTATGGAATGGTAGGGAGATTCTTCATTTCCGATTTGCATTTCCCGGAAAGACTCGCCGAGGGGCTGATTTTTCCTCGTTAACGTTACCATATGAAGCAATAATAATATCATATACAATAATAATAAAATATTATTACTAGAAATTATTTTTATAATTGGTTATACATATAAATGAAAAAAATATGCTAAATCCGATTACATTGCTTTTCAATAAAGTATACAAGAAATTTATATATATATATCATTATATCAATTTTTTTTTTAACGTATGTGCTGTTGCACTGATTGTAAGTTTTGTTTGCTAAAATTGAATGATCGGATAATGGTGAAATAAGAGGATCGGAAAATATTGACACGTGAGATTTCGTTTGAATCAATATTTAACATATAGTAACAAAATTTGGTAGATTATTGACAACGATGTATGCTCTCAACGTGTCTACATCGGATAAAGGTCAATATAGTTTTCATCACAGATCACTTATTGTCATCCTATATGGTTCATACATCAATATATCAATATATCCTAGCTTGAAACTGGAACAACCAATATCATTCTGTTCCTTAGAAATAAAAACAGATTTAATAGTTATAGTATGCTTATTATATGTTACAAGAGATGCTTTCTACGTTACGTACAAGTTATAGGGAAGATGTAAGTTGTGTTCAAACTCCGGACGTTTTAATATCTAATAAATTTCTATCTCTTGAGAAAATGTCGTATTATTCTCGAGAAACTGATATGTTACACCGGCAGTAACTATATTTTAGGAAAGAATTATTACTTTTACAGTATATGTTTTTTCCCATGCTCCGTTTTACGAGCAGCGTTTCACACTCTAGTGAAAATTTCGCGCATTCGAAGACTACTTTAGCGCTTCAAGAATATCTCTATCCGCATTGCGCCAAAACTTAGAACGTTCGCTATCGCGCGACATCGCATAAAATCTCAGCGTTCGATAATTATTATATAATAGACCTCATGTTCTCTCTTCTTCTGTTTCAGGTGAGTACCCCGTCATAAAGAGCCGCTATATGCATCATCCAGATAATCGCGGTATGTAGACTCGTAGAACGAATGAAACTACCATACACTGTGTTCGGTCATTCTCTTTAACACGACGTTTCATTTTATGCCATGCTTCAACAACAGTAACCCGACACAAACGCAAACCTATATTGCCTGATGGAGATCGACACCGGTAGAGTTTCTACGAGTTCAATAACTCGCAGTAATATAAAATTCGAATACGATAGTTTATTCGATAGTTTAAAGATTTTTTTTATTTTTATTGCATGAAATATAAATAAAAGATAATTCTTGTGCGTCTGTAGTATTAAAATTATATCATTTTTAATAAGTTTCGATTACTGTGTGCGTGTGTGTATGTATATATGCATGATGGTTAAAATAAATTTACGTTATCCGCTGACTCGCCAACGCAGAAATGCTTGAATAGCCTTTTAAAGACAAGATGTGATAAATTACGGCCGTAAATTAATACCCGAGATTAGAAGGAAATTTACATATCGAGACCCTCTATGGGAAACCCACGACGGTCACGCGATATTGCACTTCAACGCGCCTGCATTCTACCTATATTCCAACGCTCACGGGATATAAAGCAAGAATGATTGGTGTGCCATATTTCAGAGCCGCTTTATCGGCGAAGTCACCTTTTATGACATCGTTATCATTGCAATTTAGAGAGAGAAGAAGAAAGCTTTTTTTTAATCACTCTTCGAGGATACATACATGTTCAAAAGAGTTTAATCTGCGTTCAAAGTCGCAAATTACCAGGGCAAAACTTCGCATCTTATTATGCACTCGTTGCGCTTTTCATTCCTTCCGCGACGTGTCGAACAATGTTAAAGTAGTGCGAGAATATCATTAGGTAGGTCCTTTCCAAGACACTTTTGGTCAAAAGCAATACCTTGCCTCGAAAGGATGGTGTACGTGACAAGCAATTAATTCTGTACCCTTCGAATCTTCAGTCGAGAGTTTGCGAGAAAGTTCGTCGTGTATGTCGCCGATAGTTCGGGTCTTCCTTAATGAAGTCTTGAATACTAAAGAGAGTCAAAGAGGTTGTATGCCTCCTTGTTGGTGCATAATATTTTGTCAATTTTTTACGCAGAATTAAAAGAGTAGGAACAATATTGGACCGTAAATTTGAAACAAAATATAGGGGCAAATTTTTTTGAAAAATGAAGCCTGTTACGGACAAGAATCGACAAACCGAGGCACGAAATGGTGTCATCGACAAATGTGTCGATAAATATTGACTTTAAATCGAAGTATCGTTGACAATTGTCAAATGCACTAGTGAATAAATATAAATATGAATGATGTCAACGTGTTTTAATTTAATTGATTGCAAGTAATTCATTTTTGCGCCTGGAACGCAATTAAAGAAGATTAATTACTTATGTATATCAGTGTTTAAATTCATTATCACAGAATACCAAAGCTATTTAATACTTATTTTGAGCTACTTTTTCGATGAGTTCTACATTTCATTAAAATAAATTTGATTTATTTATTGATAAGACTCATTAATCAAGTATACATGTTTCCTTGCGATGTTCCAATTTTCAATGAATTCCTTGATAACGCACGTTTATCGCGTTTATAAGCAATTATCATTTTCCAGGTAACGAGCCAGCTCATGTTTTACGCGCTAAAATTTATAACACTTGCGACGGTAAATAGTGAGATTTAGATACTCTTATCGCGCTATCACAAATCGCAACATTTCGTATAATATCTACGACGTTGGAACAAATATCATTTCTTTCAACTTCACTAAATGGCTGTTTGCGAAACAATTTTCATCATCATCATTTACAATGCGACATAAATATTTTAATCCATATTAAGAGACTGGCTTTTAGATAGTTTTATAAAATATTCTATAATAACTTTGTTGTGTATTTAATACTTATGTCAATTCTTCCCATTCCATTATGTTATAAATGTTCATAAAAGTAATCGTAATGTTTGAAGATTGCAACTTCCGTGCTTAATCGGTTTTCGATATTTCACTCGTACGTTTATTTGATCGATTCGATCGATCGTTCAACATAACGATTGACATACTGATTGGCATGTATAAGAGAACCGTCTACAAACTAGCTTCAGATATAAACGTTATCGATATTCGGATAGAGTAGACTGTGGTATCCTATCTGTTTCCGCTGTGAATCTCGTCTCTCGATTCCGACGAGAAGATCTGAGTAAGACAATACGAGGATTCAACTGGGCTGGCTTTACGAAATAATATCGCGCGCCGTAAACGTGCTCCAAGAATATTTCATTAAATCGGTATTATTTGGGCAGGGATATATTTGATTTAGTGCGTTTGCAATAAATTATCGCGAAAAGGTTCACAATGCTATTCTTAGCAGAACACTTTTGTTCTCACGCGAATCATGCATGTACATAAGCGGCGAAGTGCAGGTTTTTAATGCAGAGGTATTAACTATAGCTGACACATAGAAGCTCACACTCTGGGAAAAAAACGCTTAATCCTTCTCTCGCGTAGATTACAGAGAAATATATTTTTCAAGAGCTTACTCTGGAACAGACAAACATGACAGCTAAAAGTTGCTGATTAAACGTATTGTATCATGAATAAAATGCATTATGATTTTTCTATTCATTATGTTTTTAACAATTTCCGATTTATTTATTTTTTTTTTATTTTCTTCAGGATGTGCGTTAGTCATTCTATAATTGTAATTCGGAGAAGTTTATTTATTTAAAACTTAATGTTTGAAATAAAAATATAATGTATTCAGCTTGTACGAAACTCCATTGTGGAATTAATGATGCAACGTATGAATATGTCAATCGACTGATCACATTCGGCACAACATTAACGGTGTCAGGACTCGAGCTAGATAAAGGGATCCGGGATCAGTGGTTCAGAACAATCCGCTCGATCCGTTTGTATTATAGCTCTCGATTTAAATACTGGCAGATCCAAACGATATTGTGTTCTCGTTTATGATTCACGAATTCTACGGATTGGCTGAATAGCGAGATTAAGATGCGCAAATGAAAATCGCTTCCATTCAAAACGCATTTACATCTCTTCGCTCTCTGCGATTATGTGCCACGACTGGAATAGTAATTAGAGTAACGTATTTAAAATAACGCGCGAGAAACAAGATTGTAGAGTTATATCAATTAGAAATTACTTACCGAAATAGTTAAATAAGTCGATAAGTTTGATGTGCCAGATGATTCAGAATTAATTTAAGTTTGTAATACAATTTGATCGTCAAAGTTATTTGAATTCTAGTTATATTCCTGGTATAATATTGGCACATGCATTTGTGCTGTAACATTATTCTAAACTGGACTACATGTTTAAATCTAATATTCAATTCACGCGTTTGTTATCTAAAAATGCGATTTTGCGACGTATATTTTATTATTATTCAACGGAGAACAACGAGAAAAATTCCAATTTTGTGGAAGAAGAATCCGAATAGACGAAAATATTCCTCCGTATTCTATTTTTGGGAATCGATGCGTAGCGAAAGTAACTCTTTCACAAGAACAAAAGGGCTATCCCGGTTGTAAGAATTGTAATCACGAGCGTATCGAAAAAATACCTCGGCTCATGAAAATCTATGCGAGATCCGTCACTATTTTTCCTCTCATTATTTTCTACGGTTGAGAATTAAAAATGCATGACATGTATGTAAAGTATATCGATATTTTTATACCAGTTAATGTTATTTTCATAATGAACTCATTTTTTTATAAACGCGAAAGAATGCCATTAACGGAGGAAATTAATTTTCGTGTAAATAGCAAAGAGCATGTTTTTTCGTTTTTGCAGTAGTTCACGGTTATTTTAATTGAATTCTCGCTCTGTTTTCTGCTAAATTTACGTTTGTTACACTTGTCGATGCTGCCGGTAGGGAGCCATTATTGCAATCCCGTTCATTGTAAAGACGAGACGAAAATTTAATTGAAAAAGTTACGTGCATTATCCAAGTAGAGAAAGAAAGAAAGAGGGAGATATGTGATAATTATATGAATGCCACAAAAATATCTTGAAAAATTTAATGTTGCATTTAATGCTCTTTTTATAGTAATATATAATATTAAAATTTTTTAATATTATTAATATTTTAAATATGTAATAAAAAAGTCTCATTTAATATCTATAGCTTTTAAAATTGCGCGAATATATCGGATAATGACACTACTCGTTCTTTGGCATCCGAGACACATGTCGTACACCTTTGTGATTCGAAAACACTCGATAACTCCGTCGAGATGGTCTACCGAAACCGACCACAATAGTGAAACAAAGGAAGCTATGGCATCGACAATATCTCGGTCGAATGAAAACGCCCGAATAAAAATGTCCCTCGATACACTTGACATAAATCTCAAACGCGATAAAAAGGTCACAGTAACGAACGATACCGAGCCGATCGTTAATGCCGTACACGAAACGCGCCATCGAGTTCATGAGGAAGTATTTCGATGGAATTTTTCCTACTTCCGGCGATTGAAATCTTACGAGCCGATATCCTGGAAATTTGATCGAGAGCGAGGGCATATTATTTTCATTACGCTTTCTTTAAAAGAATATTTTTACAGAGAATTTATCACAATATGTGCTAACAATTCTATTATTTTATATTTTTATTAGATTTATATTTTATTATTTAGAGTTAGAAATTATATTAAATTACTAAACATTCTCTTATAATATAATATTATATCAAAAAAATTTTCTCCATTACGTAAAATACATTAAACAATATAATGAAACCGTATTTATCTAAATCTCAATATCGTGTTAGATAAATATAAATTTTACAAGCATCTTATATGAAAAATTCCCAAACATGATATCACACACATTGTTGGTAAGAATATATTACTGATAACGCGGTTATGTGTGCTTGTTCTGGTTCAAGTTTTCGAATAATTTTTCTTCCTTGTGCAATAACTATATGTCTCGCGGAGATCATCGTCGAGTTTGCCATATCCGCGGCGGAAGTTTGTTGAAACTTCTGTCAAAAGTAATCTTCAGTTATGATGAAGCGATCCCCTTTCGCCAAAGATTACGATACGCTCTGCGGATTTTTACGTTAAAGATCGACTAGTCTAAACTTGGAAAAGTGATCAAACATTCGATCACTTTTTTCTGTTTCTAATCACGCACGTGTACACCATAATTTCGGTTACTTTAGCATCAGCGGATGAGTAAACTGTCTATTCTCCAAATCGTCTTATCTTAGCGAAAAAGAATTTTCTCTCTGCGGGAAAGCTCGTAGATCGTACTACAGCATCTGACGCGAGGAATCGTTTATTATTTACGCAGTCGGGGAGAACATTCGTTCTACTTCAATGCGACAGCAGCTGCAACTGCGTAGCATTCAGGTAATTTTTATATTTGACACTTTTCCGCTCAGTCCTCTTTCTCTCACATCGCTTTTCATATATTCTCTTTGCTCGTGTTATGAGAGATGTCAATTATTCGATGGCACCCTTCGGAAAAATAAACAAATGCGAAAAAATATCGTTGCCGTTATTTTTGTATCTTGAGCTCAAGGCTTTTAAAGGACACCTGATAATCCATTAATTCCAAAATTGCTTTATGCAATCAATTTCCATTTATCTACCAAAAATTTATCTATCAATCATTCGTGTTCAGTTCTTGGGCGTTTCCATGGTAAATAATGATCGTGCATTCACTTGCGGAACTGAATAATACATGAGAATAGAGTCTTCTCGGGAAATCAGCTTGCACGCAAGTTGATCCGTCGATCTACGTTCGTATTCCGAGTCCCGGTAGAAATCAAACGACAAAGACTCTCAAACTCTTGGGAATCTATAATTCAAGCTGAAGGAGATCTGTCACTAAACTTTTCGAAAAAGTCGTGTCGAAAACAGTTGTTTCAGATGACAGTCTCAGGACGAAAAAAAGGAAGAGTTACATATACACACGTATAATGAGATATTAAATAGTTTAATTTCATTCTATTGCATTCTTTCTTCGTCTTTTGAATGTCCAAGAATCGGCCGACGAAATCCCAACTTTACTAAATGAAATGCGAGCTGATACGTGCGTAGCTAATAATCGAGAATCCGACATCAGTCGATTCGCACGACTGCAAAAGCAACAGTGCATGTCGCCCTTCGGCGACCGTGCGAAAGATCGTGTGCGAGCAGTAAAAACAGAACACGAGAAAGGGGGAACCTGCTCCTGCGGAAGCTCGATATGCCGGGGATTAGCGAACGAGGATGACGTGAGGGCGCGGCGACGTGGATGGGCAGAGTGGATACAACGCCCCGTTCAATTGATTTTCATTTAGTGGAAGAATGTGATTTGAGCGGCGGCCAGTGGAATTTAGCGAAATTGACGAGAAGAGAAATGCGTGTTTTTAATTCGTTTAACCGTTAGGGAAAAGTTAATAAGAGAATGTGAAATATTTTTGCGCGAGAAATGTAAAAAGATTAAAGACTGAAGCACTGATAACGATATAGATCTAAATTTACGGACAGAATATAGCAATATTATTAATAATAATTTTGTTAAAAAAATATAGTAATATTATTAATTATAATTTTGTTAGATACCGCTGTCGCGCGCGTATATTATTTTTATCGCTATGTAATGCTGGTGATGGAATGGATATAATCGTCGAAGAAGCAAGTTTACGAGATTAAAATGGGATGAGAAACACAAAAGCATTTAAAGTGCTGGAAAGTGCTCCTTATTTTCCGGACTTTCTTCATGGCAATAACGAGAAACTCGAGATAAATCGCATTCACCGCCGATAGACATTTCCCCGGCGTTGAAATTAATCCTCGATAATTAACTTACTTCACTCCTGAGCACTCGTCTCCGATTCGACGATCATAAGACTCCGATAAGGACTCCAAACTTCTTACGAGGTTCGAAACTCGACGACTAATTCATCGATGAATGATGATTATATCATACAAGATTGCATAGCTCCTTTCCCGGCGCTTATATCTGTGGATACGGAAAAACTTTTCTAATTAAATAATATGTCTAGCGTCCAACGATGCAAAGATTACTAAAAAAATTTCATTAAATGACCTCAATCTTTTCTTTGAGAACTGAAAAACTTTTTTGTTATTTATTGAAATGTTATTAATTATTGAAGCGTTGAAGCATATTCATGTGTGTATTTTTCTTCAAAAAATAATTGCTTGTTATATTTTATTATATTTTACTCGCACCTAATAGAATATAATGTGTTAGCATTTTGTAAGAAAAAGCTAAATTAAATTTCTTTATAGTTTCATCTTGTATGCGTATATATGTACATATAAACCTTCATTTAAAAAAGAAGGAGAGATAGAATGTAATTTGTACGTACTACAATTCTGAGATAAGCATTAAAGCGACAAATTATAGCAATGTCTTCATAAATTAATACGACGCAAGAATATTACAGATGGTTTGGCATTTAAGAAAAATTCTTGTTCCAAAATTACGAAATATTCAACCTCAAACATTTCCAGTTTACTCAAGCGTTTGGAATAAAACTAATTGCCCTGAGCACAGATCGTCATCGTGTTATATCCGGTTGGGATGTAATTTTCTGGGCTGAGACAGAGAAAGATCGTGAGTAAAATCGTGTAGCCGGGGCCACCCTGGGGATTCCTTCGAGATGAGTAGGAAAACGGGAAAAGAGTGGCGACGCCGTCGGGATGTTTCTTGCGCGGTAGAAACGCCGGTTTCATGTGGCGCAAGAGATTTCCGATTAGTCTGGTTTCTCGAATTGGCCGTCTTCCCAGACGCGCCCGGAATTTCGGGGGAGACACGTACGCAGAACCGCGCCACGTCGCTCACGTCAGCAATGTCGATGATTTCGGGGGTTGACGTTCGGAAACACATCGCTCGGATGGACACGATAGAGTTTTGAAAAAAGCATAATCCCGAAATTCGAAAAGTAAGACGACGCTTTGAAAACATATGGATTTTTCGAAACTTTTCATATATAATAATATTTCGTAAAAAATAATATTTTGAATAACATCACTTCTGGAGATGTTACATTTTTATATTTCATAACGTTTTGCTTTTAGATCCATTTTCACGTTTATTACTTTGAGACTTTGAGTATAATTTTCATGCAATCTGTCATTTTTCCTCTTTCTGAATTTATGTGTAAGCTATCATGAAATAAAAGCCAGCTCGTAATCTTTTATTTATACGAGGTTATATTGACGTCTCGTTTACGTGTCGTAAAAACGAGAATAACGATTTAAAGGCGAATTTTATCGCGACGAGTTCACCGCGATAGAAATAACGTGATATCACGGACAATTTCCCCAAAAAGGGGAATATGTTTCTGTAAATCCGCACCGCGATATTCGCCATAATCCGTCAAGGAAATTGTCGAGAAACTCTCGAGCACGTTGCTACAGTGTCTCTTCAAGGTTATCGATCTTCAAGGACCACGTCGTGAACCGTAAAAATGGTCCACGAGAATTGCCAGCCCTTTTCTATCCTAAATCTTCACTTTGAGATCCCTTGAGGATTGACCCTCGAGGATCCCTGCGTTTTGCGTCCGACGTTCTGTAATGTCTTATGTCAGTTTCTTATCTTCAAACTGTTTCCAACTCGTCTAAAGGACCAAGCATGTACGAATACCTGACGTAACCTGACAGGACTTCGCAAAATTTTTATATAGGATTTAAATTCATACTATCAAAGTGTCGAGGCCCGAAATATCAATTTGGAGCTGTCGAACGATCGAGGTCACCTAATTCTCCGCCGAATCGCGATGATCGTCGGCGCGATACAAAACGCTGGCTCACGCGAAAGCGCTCGCTGACGGGGCAAAAACTCAAACGGCAAAATAATAAATTAAGCTCTCACGGTCGATCGGTGGCGAGTAAAGCCGAAGAGCCGGACGAGAGGGATGATGATGGTCGGAGGGAAGAAGGCAGAGGTCGAAGATCACGATGGAATTAGGCGGCACGGCCAAACCGACCGGAGGTGACGAGAACGCGCGCCGCTCCGCGATACAGAGGGTTGACCATTTCGGGAGAGGGTTGCAGGTGGTGGCGGTGGCTGATCGATGCAACAGCAGCGCCATCACCGCCAGCATTTCCACCCCCGTTTTCCCTTCGCCGCTTATATCCCGCGATTCCTCTTCCTTCCCGCCTTATCTCACGGTCACTCTTCCGGCTTCCTAGTTCCCTTCCTCTTTTACCCTCTCTGTCTTATCTGTCTTCTCCCTCCAAGTCTTCTCTCAGTATACTATACACACCGACTGAACGTATTGCCCCTCCATCCCTCCTGTGATCCTTTGCCCTTCCTCTTTTCCTATCCTCCGCATTCTCTCCAACGACTTCTTTCCAACCCCTCTCGTATCCTCGCGACGATGTACTACGCACGTACTAACCGAGCAACGTACATCGGACCTCCGCGGGGAGTCGGTGCAACCCTCTTCCGCGCGCGCCACCCTCCAGACGGGGGTCGTTCCGGCGTAAGCACCTCGCGCTGTTCTCTCGGCTATTTTGCAGGCTCAGTTCTCGCCTGGAGACCATCCGGTGCGCAGGTGATCCGGGAACCATCCATCTCGAACACCCGGGTTCGCTTGTCGCGATGGCGCGTCGGTTCACCACGAGGTGGACGCAAGACACACGCGTCCAGATCAAGGTGCTCTCCTTCCGTTCCTGCAATCATTTCCATCCTGCTCCGTTTCTATTGCGATCCGCTGCGGCTGGCTCGTTTTAATGCGGATAAGGTTTGATTATATCAACCTGCGATGGCGAAAACTTCCGTTGTCTTCTTCGTTTATTTCCATTTTAAGCCTGATAGCTTGACGAAGTTGAGAGCAAATCCAGTGTGATAAAAACGGTGCAATTTATATTTTGGAGATAGATGCTTGTGAATATGATGAAGCTAGGTTTTATAAGAAGAGTGTGCGCGTATTCGGTAGGTTAATTGTTTTATTTATGAAAGACAATGCGTCAATGTTAATTTTGAAAATGTATTATTTTATGATTATTTTTTGCCATCACTTTTGTTAAGTTACTCAATTCGATTTATGTTTCAATTTTTTCATGTTCTTTTACGTTGTGAGATCTCTGAAAATTTCATTTTATTAATCCAAACAAATATTAGAATGTTTTACGTAAGGTATAATTTACAAAATTATAGTCACGTGACTTCTGTCATGCATCTTTCTCTCTTAATTTTATTTGTTAAATTTATATATAAAATTTCCAAAGAAGCTTTATAAAACTCTACGATTGCGGGATAAACAAAAATACAGTTTGTATTGCTAATTTTTCCCGTTATTTTATTTTATTTATCAAAGATTAATCGATATATTTATGAGTTGTATTTATCTTTGCATTTTTTATAAAAAAAATTTTTTTATTGAATAAAGATGTATCAGAAATCCAGCTAGATTAAATTATTGTATGAAGGTAAGATACTTTACCTTATAGAATCTCGCATTTGAGAAAATGTAATATCTCAAACATCTTGCTATTACTGCGATCAAAATTACCTAGATCGATACAATTTCGAATATCAACAGCGACCTAATCTTGATCAAAGATTAGACAAGGATTAGATGATTCCGACGACTAATTGGTTAATTTCACAATTAATCCGATTAAACTTTGACCTTTCTCTCAAACCTCCTGCAATCAACACATCGATATCTTGTCACGTATCATTCGTTAGACACAGATTTTGAATCGTGTGTGAAGGTATACATATCAATTAATTTAATTATTACCAATCTTATTCGCTGGATAACTTTTTTCTTTTTTTAGTTTTTAACATTAAATATCTTAAGAGACTGCCATTTGATCGCCGACAAAATACTGCAATAGCACGGGAAGGATAAAGGTTATATCTTTTTTCAACGGCGTCGTAACGTCGTCCTTTCCTGAAAACTTTTTGTTTCCACCCTCGCAGTTTCTCTTTCCGTGGCTGACGATCGAACGTGTTTTGGCAGGCTCGATTTTCCGGAAAGCGACCGGATACCCGGGGCGTTCCAAATAAGATTCGTAATCAAAGTTTCGAGTTAAACCATTAAAATCGATTTCTGCCGACTTTCGCGCGTTAATCCATTCGAGAGAACTTATTTAAAATAAGATTGACGAGGGAGATTGGGATGTCAAGGACTGTAAAACGAAGAAATTATTTCCGCGTAAAAATTTGTTACGGAGCAATTCGATGAAAAATTATAGCTTTCCATTCATACCACTGATTTTGAAATTCTGGGAAAACTTGTCAAATAAATAGATTTTAATATATCAAGAGATATTCATCTTCCACATTAAAGCACGATATTTCATATAAGAATCAGAACTTTGTCATGCTGGATTAAGAAATAAAAATATCAATTACTTATATCAAATAATGATGAATAATGAAAATATAATGTATGTTTCTTGCTTAAAATATTAGAAAAAATTTAGAATTACATGTATGATAAAGATGAAAAAGATATTGATATTTCCAAACTATTATTTTTTTGATATGTTCAATCTTTTTTTTTTATAATTGAATCTCTTCGATTCAATCTAAAAATATAGCGCGAATGTAATTATTAAAATCTTTTCACATCCATTATAGTGATTCGCAAAAGCATTTAATGCAAAAGCCATATCCGATCGTCTAGGGAATAAAATTAATTCCGCTGTCTTTGTTTCATTATTCAATTCGGCTTATACTCGTCCTCGCCTCGGGGATGGCAATTAACATAATGAATTTTGGTCCTATCACACATGTCTCGCCATTTATCCTTCACGTTCAGAGCCCTAAGCACAAGTATTAAGTGAATGGCGATTCTCACGAAGCTCGTCGAATAATAGGTTTATCGTTAAATTAGAATTGCTCGTAGTGCCATGCTCGCGATAGCAGCTTTTGTCGGAGTTTATCTTTGCCGTCCGTTTGTTTCCGCCGAATATATATCGTTCTTGCACAAATGCCTTTCACTTTCGTCGCTCTAATTGTCCGTTTTATTCACGTCTGGAATGCGTTTTTCCAAAATCCTTTCGCGATTTTATTGACAATTTTATTTTGTTCATATAGTTATATTGTTCACGCATCGTAAATAACTTATCTAGACAGCGCCGTCACTCTGGCGTATTTACAGGCAGTTCCTCTCTCTGGCCGACGTAAAAAATAAAACGTATGCATTACGTATGCGTTGTAACATTTATGTTTATGTGAGTGAAAATGAGACTGTCTTTCCAGATGCCGGGAGAAATGACGCACCATTGTACCCACGCATGTCTGGCTCTGACAGAAGCTCAATGGTTCGTTTGCCGATCGGCAAGGCCGTTGGCGATTGCTTTCAACAAACATAGTTACTCGCCGCGACAAAGTCGGCTTCCGGTTTTCTCCCGCCATAACCGTATGAGGGATCACAAGTGTCAAAAGAAAATATTTAATATTTTTGTTAATGACAAGTCTCACGAGGCTTGCATCGTGCTTTCTTGATAAACTTTTCCTTGTACCTAAACCTAATCTGAGTTTGAAAGTCTAGATAATCATTAAAATCATTGAAATATTCAAGAGAAAATGTGAAAGTAAGCAATAGGTCTGGAGAACAGAATAAAATTAATTGATGCAAAGCACAAGCATTAATTAATTCGATGAATATTTTTTTATGAACTTGTTTCTCGAAGACGGACATGATAAACAATGAAAAGATATTTACTTCTTTAATATTTATAAAAGCAATAAAATTCTCTTCAGCGCGATTGGAAAATCATCGTATTGGGGCATTCTCATCCTGTTTTCTTCTTAATGGCCGATGCGGTTGGCAACGGTACAACGGATATTTGACGAAATTATGTGCATGCTAAGCGTGCGCTGGGATTTTTGCGCGCAGTTCATCGCGTGCAATGATAAATCATAAAGTTCTTCGAGCGGGAACGTAGACTATTTTTCCTCCGCGGAACCGCGTTTTCCTCTTCTTAAAATTTCTAATTCATTCTCTCATGAATACACACTGAAAATTTGTGCTTATCGCGTGGTAACGGAATGTGAGGTCCATCGCGAGAATATCGGTCATCCAGTATTTATCCGCGTTAAACGCAGCTGTACTGATAGCGCGAGGAAAACACATGATTCTGCATTTATCAAATGATTCTCTCATTAACGCATGTATTGACATTTCAAATAATCGATTGTGTGCCAGGCGGATAGATAAACGCACGATTCTGTAACACACGATTAATGTTCGAACATCCAGCTTAATAATCGAATACAATCTTTGCGGTATCGATTGAATCAATATTAATATGATATTATATTTGTTACGGTATTATATTGACAATTCTATATTGACGTGAACTATTAATTATTTTCTATTATTCGCTATCAATCTGAATCTAATCAAGATATAATCTTGTAGGTGTAAAAATATAGAAAGTTTTAAAAAATGCAAAATGATATCCTATGAGTGCGTGTGTGTGCTATTGAATACAACTCCATTTTTTCTAAAATCTTTATTGATAACTTTATCGATTGATCTAATGTATAATTATATTTTATATATATA
>NW_021853281.1:328128-335957 GCF_003651465.1 Formica exsecta
ATAATATATTTTAAAAGTTATAGTTTATTATCGCGAAATTTACGTACATATCTAAATCATTGGTTTATATTGAGTCCATCATTAATTTAATTATTTAATCTCGCATCAGCGATTATTAGCCATTATTCGATCGTGCATTGTTAACGTACTCCCACGAATAATTAATTTAACGAGAACACACAGACGGGGAGTCGTTAAATCCTCTTTGATGATTTTCAATATGCGGCAGGCACGGGGGCAGTACATGCGGCATAAATCGTATAACGGGCCCAGCTCGTATATTCGTATCCACGTTTGCGGTGGAAATACCATGAATGCCCACGCGGTGAACTAAATTAACAGCATGCGGCGTAATTTTAGCGTAATGCAAATCGATAGCTCCGCGGTACCTCCTCCCTCCCTGGCGCTCGGTACGTCACGAAATCCCACTTTATACAGGTCTACGCGACATTTCACGTTACCGGGACTATCGCGGCCGAGGCTGTAAATTTTGCAAAGTGCTGGCGACCGGCCAGACATTTTTATTACGGTTCGTGCTGTACACCCTACGCTAACTAACACCGCTGTGCACTATCGGATGCATCCGTCTCATCTGTCCACAACGGCGTGCTTACGCTTTGTGTTCGCTAAAGGTGTTCGATCACCGCGTTGTTACATTGTTCACGTGAATACGTTTATGCTAAAATCATATATTCCAATGATTTCATAGGAATCCAGGATTAGCTTTTTCCTCTTGTGCCACATAAACTGATAAATGTATATAAAAACGTGATAAATTATAGTAGATCTCCGTATAACGTGGGAAATATGTTGTGCGTTATACAATACTCAGGTTGTACAAAATTCGAAAATATGTTGTTTATCATGAAAGAAGCACAAAATGTGAAATTTATTTACCGCGTTATATCAAGGTAATTTACCACGTCGTATGAGACCTGTCGCAATCTTTTTACCGCGTTATACGAATCTTTATAGGAATATTGTGCTACACGGTGCTTTACTGTACTTATAAAAAAGCAAGAATACGGTAGGTAGAAACATGATAGGAAACTTGAAATATCCAGATGTAATTTTGATTTATCAGGAAACTCATTGTGGAAAATCGAGAGAAACTTGAAGGTTCCGAATGATGATTTTTAAGAAATCCATTATTATGATTAATTTTCATCAATGTTCTTTTCTTTTATAGATTTTATCGATTTTATAGATTTTTAAATACATTTTATAGATTTTATATAAAATTATAATGATTGTAATGAAATGATTATAGAATCGTGATAAAATATTTAGACAAGGAGGTAGGAATATATAATATAATAGTAGGAATAAATCATGTCGTAAGACTTAAAGATTTCCGACATCACTTATCTCGTCTCCTCATAAAATGTTTTCTTCTTCTAATATTAATAGTAAAACGATAACTATGAAACACGAGCCAGTCTCAGCCGGTGAACTGATATCTTAAGTGTAATCTTACCAATCGCTTCTTCTCAGATGCTCGTCTAAGCAACGAGTTTTCCATTCGTGAGCCGGATCTAGATAGGCTGGTCGCCAAGCGATCGGTTCTCCGCGTAGCGTCGCAATGTAGTGTCAATTGTCGTGGTGAAGTTCTCGTGCTGCGAAAAGAAAAGAGGAGATTAGAGAAGAGACGACGATGAACGGCGAGCGAGACTCGTAAACTGTTTCGCGGATTCTAAGAAGAGAACCACGAAGAGCAGCCGAAAGAAAGAAGAAACGGGCCGGTCCGGTGGGCCCCGGCCATGGGGGAGACAGTATGTTCTCCGAGCTGTGCAGGGAGACCTTGCGGAAGGCAGCAGTGTGCTACAGTTCTGCTCGTGCAGGAAGTCCATCACCATCGCCACCAACGTCTCCGCCGCCATCACCCGCCAAGGAGGCAAAGACTGCTGCCAACTCTGACCTGGCAAATGTCCGTGATGCCGGCCACGAGGGAGTCAGAGACCACCATCATTCAGGGACCACCACCGGAAGACGAGTGTCGTCAACCGGAAATGCCGCCGCCGAGTCCAAAGAGCCGGCCACAGAGAGATCGACCGATCGCTCAAACGACTTCAGGGAGTACGTTTACGTCCGGTGCGAGACTGATATTAGTTCATTGCTCTCAATACTCTTTGGGGACCGGTCAAGCATCGACCATCGATCCTTTTGTTGATTCGAGAACTCGCGCGGTTCGAAATTACTTAACGGATAAAAAGAATTCATGGTTTTTGTTACGGAGAAAATAGTTCTTTGTAATAGACAGTTCCATTTATTATCTCGCGTGTAACTAATCGTCTGAATTTATATAGTTTCAACTTTGCGTGTTTGTGAGCTTTCATTACAAATTGAACGGATGGAATGTTGATTACAAAATTATAAGCTATAATTTTTATAATTAAACGATTTATGAAATACACACAATATTTCATATAGCTACACTTTTGAAAATTGTAAAATTATATGGCTATCGTATTTTCACTCTAAATAGCAATTATTCTTTTTATAATATCAGTCCACATTTTCCGATTAATTAGTGAATACACGACAAGCGGAAAATTGCGTGGTCGTTATTTTCGCGAAACAATAGCATCGAATGACATTTTCACGTTGCGATGGTCGATGTTCTATGCAATGGATCTATCGATCAGTTATCGTGTCTTTGACGTTGTCGTCCGAGGAAATTGATCGATCACACGCGTCATTTCGAATGAAATCCAATGTACAATTCACTTCGTTGTTCATTCCCATCGAATGCACGAGATTAGCCTAAATGCGTCATAGTCGGATGAAATCAACAACGCGAATCAATATCGCGATTTCAAATGGAATCCGATCCGGCGTCAGAAACACTTTCAGGTGCAAATATACGTAACGCGAGATTCGATATGCGATAAATATTTAATCATGGAAATGGAGACGGTTTATCAAGATTTGCGTTAAAACGCGCTGATTGAACCGTTTGCATCCAATCTCGCGATTATCGCCACCGAGAGTCAACAGTTTACTTTGCATGGACACATTTATTTCGACGCGCATCGAGCAAAATAACTAATTAGTATATTAATTAGAAATATTATTCGCATACGATACGATGAACAAATTATTTATTAATTCAAAATGAACAAGATAATATATCGCGACACATGCTCAATTTCGAAAAATGATCTTGATATGAATTCGTCGCAAGAGTAGGGGAAAATTCTCTTCTGCATAAAAAAGGGAGGACGTAAAATCGTAAACGTACTCCTAGAAAGCGACCGGCGATGCCCACCGACTTCAGTAAACGATTACCCGGTCTCGAGGCGAGAGAGGGACGACGAGGCCGCACGTGCGGTGCCACCGAGAACAGGGAGTCCCGCTCGGTGTCCCCCGAGATGGGGGCACGACAGCAACACGAGGACAACCGAAGAGGAGGAGGAGGAGGAGGAGGAGGAGAAGGAAGCCCCGGCAGCGAATGCGGCCGATCAGACTCGAGATTCGGCCGATGGTCCCCAGGGTCGTCGCCCGAACCCGAGGACAACTCCTCAACTTCTGGCGACGAAGGTACCCTCTTCTTGCACACGCGCAGATTTATTGTTTTGTTTGCGCTGAAATTTTCACGACCAGTTTTTTTTTCCCTCGACCGGATCTGCCTATCCCTCGGGAACAAAGGATGCTCGCGTGTCTCTCACACGTTCGAGCATTCAATCATACAATTTGTTCGATTTGCTAAAACTACAAGGTTGATTTTTCAACTTTTTTTAATAATGATAATAACAACAAAACAACGACACAATTACATACACATGTACTTAACAATGATAGTGGTACTTTGCAAGAGACTTTAATGATGTTTAGATGAGAGTTAATGGAAAGTAATTATCCACGTAATGAGTTATGTTACAAAGTAGTCTTCAATACAGCTTTTGAGGACATGCGAAAATGTGTGAAATATATATGTCATTAAATGCGTCAAGAGAAGTTGCCTGTATAATTAAATTTAAACTACAATTAGAATAAGTTTTATGATTTCAATAAAATTATTCTCAACAGCTAACTATTAAAAAGAGATTCTTATATTTATATATATATATGCGTTATTAAAACGTAAGATTATTTTCATCTTTAATTGGAGATGTCGTAAAAACGGATTTATTCTTAACAATAGAGAGATTGAGATTAGATGGAGATGAAAAGAGATTCTTTGCTATCGTATCAAAACATTCGTTCATAATCTCCTGCGAGTACTAGACGCGGAATAGAGGAAGTTCGATAGAATTTTCACATTGAAAAAGCACTCCTGGGGTTTCCCACGGGTTTCGTTGATCGTGGCTCTTTGAGAAATCGAGTTCACAAAGTTGCGGGGAATATCTCGATGACAGAGGTCGACTGGGAAATCCTAGATAGCTTGGTCGAAAGCGGAGACAGTCCTGGTCGCGTGGCACAGAGAAAGCGTTAATAGCCACGTTTGATCCACTCGCATGCTGCCGCTTTATACATTTACCACGACGTAAATGTGCCATTTAGTCTAAAAATGGGATACGAGCAGTTGATTTCTCTTCTTGTTGATTTTAGCACAAGATATTAAAAATGACCATACACGATTCGCGAATTTTTTGATCTGGAAAATATGTGATTTTAATAATCTTGAAGATATTAATTTTCTTAGATTTATCAGATAAATCTGAGGACAATATGATAGGAATTTAGATCATCTATTATAGCTTGCTAGCCTTTTCAACTACTCAAAGATTGCAGAAAAAAACGATCGTAAACTATTATTCGGCTGTATTATTGTACGATTTCATCTCTATTTTAAAAATTCGGATAGATCGACCGAGAAATATTTTTGTGTTGAATCCTATATGCGTTTTTTATCTCGAGCATTGTAGAAAAAGCGAAACTTGAGAGAGAAGAGAAGTTCTGGGAATATTTCCGATGATAATACACCTCCGCGTTTCCTTGCGAATCTTTATGCTCGATGCACTCGACTTATTTGCCTCTTCACCGTGTAACATTTCTACGCTTTACAAAAAATAAAAATTCAAGTTCAAACAACTAACAAGAGGAGCGCTGCTTTATTTCTAGATAAATAATCGGCGATCGATACGGTTTCTTTCTTCAAGCACTTTCCTATTTAGTTGTTTTTCTTGTTCAATCGTCTTTGTAGTTGACACAAATACTCTTTCCTTTGAGATATTTTTATATCTCTTTAATCCTCTTATTTACTCTTGTGAAATACAGTATGTACCATAATTTATCTCAGTTAATGTTTAACAGCAGGTTTTTGATGAAATTAAAATTGATTTTTTTTCTATAAAATATCTAATGTTTTAACATAACACGACTGTTGAATTTCAAGTATTTAAACTATATCTTAAATGATTTTTTTTTTTCAATTATTGAACTGTTCTATAAAAAAGATGTTTAAAAAAAAATTTAATAATAGAAAAGTCAAACATTCGTGCAATGATTTTTAAATCTCAATTATTTTTGTCACATCAATATATAAAAATTCGATACCGCGTATTTAGACGCAATCTGCATATAAATGTACAAGTTATTGACGTGATCTTGGCCGATCGTTCTCGTCAAGATCGCATCGATACGAGAGGCAATACATTGATATTCTCAGCGACGCTTGAATCGCTGAGCTGGCAACTCGATGTGGCATTTTCTCTCGTGGCGCGATGGAGACTTCTTCCTCCAGACTTTTGCGACTACATCGATTGCACTCGAGGCCTAAAAGCGCCGAAGCCATCTCGCGATGTGCCAATCCGCTGTGTTCAAGAATACCCGCCGGGTTTGTTCACGATATCAAATTTCTGTCCACTTGTCGCGATATCTATCGCTATTCTCAGGGGATACGCGTATTGTGTCTTGGTACACAAGATATAATCTTCATAAATTTTCAGATTGTCTTCTCAAATTTTGCAAAGCTTTCATGTTTAAATATTAAATCTGTTAGGAGAGGGAGAGCAAGAGAATCATACGAAAAAAAGCTTTTTAAAAAACAAATAATTTAATTATATAAATTATCTCTAAAAAAAATGTATAAGATTATATCCATTAATACAAATAAAATTTCTAATGTCATATTTTTTGTCTTTTTTTCAGGTGAGTATTCGATGAAGTTAATAGAGGCGTCTTGCCATTTTTCTGCGGCGTCAGGTATTTATGACTCATTTACATATAATCGAATCTTAATTTACAATTGGACATCTAATATTCTCCGAGAAAAAAGGAAAGGCAATTCTTTCCGAAAGAATATATAATTGCAACTTTAATCTTTGAAAAAGAAATTTCCTTCTAACCACTATCGCGGAAATCGTATTCATTGATTTCCGGCTTTTATCTCCACCCTTCTTGCGTGGTACTTTTTCAGCAAGAAAGAGCTCACGATGCGGTACTCGTAAACTAATGTAAGTAAACGCGCGCTATCGCTGTTGTTCGGGTTTTAAGAAGGTGCGATTAATCTTAAGAACTTAACTCCAGCGAAGGCACCATTTGATTTAACTTCGTTCGATTGTTTTTTTACATCGGCATTTTTTCTACAGCGTCACTTTGCCGACACAAAAGACTGTTCGTTGTTTAGAGAATGTACTTTGAAACTCTCTCACGAAGTTGGAACGTTTCCTCCTGTTCCCTTCGACAGAGAAAAACATTGTATCGATAACTTTAACTAACATCACTGGCATTCTTCTGAGACTAGCGTTGTTCTAACTGTCGAAAGCCCTGAGGCTATCAATCAAACTCACTGTATAATATTGCTGCTTGCGTTCCTCATAAACGTCGACATCGCGTTGAAGTTTGGCAGCTAGTTACTTCCCACTCATTAATTCGATTACAACATTCGCTGACGCAGGTAATTGTGAATAAATTATAACGATCATTGTTACTCGAAATTTACATTAGCATGATCTTTTTATATCATAAATTAATTTTATCTTTTTTACGTACAAATAATGTCTATTTTTGAGATCAATCTAGAATTTTATAAATCAATTATGAATATTTTGGAATTACACACTACGAGCAATATATTTATCATAATTTGTTTAACACGGCAATTGTATGCGTGTTGAACATTTAGGTGTAATTGTAAATTCGATATTCCGAATTATCGGCTGCGTTTAATCACTATTCCCAGATTAACAAGAGAATTAATCGTATATTTGTAAGCACAAAGTTGGTTTCAGGCATTAGACTCTCTCTTTCTCCCTCTCTACCTCTCTCTTACACATCGATTCTGAGTATGCTTGGAAATATTGGTTGCAAAGAAGATATATGTCACTAATAACTTCCTTCGCTAATGTCGGTACCACTCGAGTATGTAGAACGCGCAAAGCACATCTAGATCGAGAATCTCCGAGTTTCCAACAAAACTTGAACTTTCGGCATGCCTCGTCTTGCATATTTGCTAAGTTGCACTTATTTACATTCACTTCGTAGGAAAAATAAATTTACGTAACTTGTTCTTTCACGGCGAAGAAAGAGGTCGAACATTTCATTTCATGCGACGAGAGAATTTACTGAATTCGACACACCGTTACACGTCAACAAAACATAAAGTCTACGTGGATCAAAAAATGTTGTCTCACGAAAGACCGTGCTCGTTTTTTGTTTGACAATAAGAGCTGTAATCATTGTTTACTTCTCCTCCTACTCTGATAATTTTATTTTTCAAACTTTGGGAAACATACGAGAGACAAAAATTTTAATTAATATCAACATCGCGGTACGATCCGAGACTTTACCGCGAATTAGCTTCAAATTTCATCAAGTTCACGAGTCTCGTTTAAGTTTTCGTAGCTGTCGACATCATGCGTCTGGAACACAATGTCGATCGAAAG
>NW_021853281.1:335987-340839 GCF_003651465.1 Formica exsecta
CGAAAGAGTGTAATTTAAGCGCCGTCTTCGCCCGCCATCGTTTTAATTAAATCCAACCGGAAAATATCGAAGAATCGCTCAGTCGACAAAGTTGACGATGATAGTTCGCGTCGCTCGTTTCGCGCGTCGATACACGTTACCCGAATTATTTTGCCTGAATAACCAGACGTCGGTGAAGAGCCCTTGTCGATTTAACGGCGTGCAGGATGTAGCCGGAAACACTAAGGCAAATAACAAAATTTCTTCTCCGAAAAGTTATCGATTCCGCTCACCGTTTCATTCCTAGGTTCTCTGTTTGTCTACTTTTTCAGACACTTATTCCGTAAATCTTTCTCTAGGATCGCGCGTGCATGAACCAAGCCTCCGAAACGTTCGTCGAAAGTGATTTTCGATGATACTTCCTTTGACTGCATAAAAGTATCGTTTGCTTTTGGATAAATAGGATGCTAATGTATGCAAATTATGTACCGACATAAATGTATAAATTTTCAACTGCGTTATAAACAAATGAAAAATAGCGTATTAAATTATATTGTAATGAGTATGATTTTAGCATATTCATTAAGAGAGGAGAATGCTGGGTATCTTGCTGGGTATTAAACATTTTGATGGAAAATATGTTCCGAGAAGAGAAAATTACCTCTTGTTATAGTAGGGGATTTAATACAGTCCACAGTGTAGCATCTCCGTTCTCTATAAATCATCCGAACCCGCGTGGGTCTCGTTGTATAACCGGAAACGATGATCGGTTATCTCTCACAGCTGGATGCAGTTCCGTTTCGCACGATACTCGACTGTAATAATTACATTTGCCGACGTTAATGGACGATTAATTATTTTCTTGCAAGTAAGCGCGATCGCCGAACTCTTCCGCGAATAAACCGACCTGTCGAGTAATTGATTATGGGGTATTGTTTACGATTCTCTCGCGTGATGTGCGAGGTAAAAGTGTGCAATATTATAACAGCCGTTTCGAATTGCCGGCCTGTTCTTTCCTCGTTATAACGGCTGAATCCGTCGTTAAAAGCTACTCCTCGTTAACGAGTTTCTTGCGCATCTCTGGCTACAGCACCGATAAATCGTCCAATTTAGAACGACGAGCCGCGCGCTTACGTCCAAGCTGTAAATACGTGTTTATTCGGCCCGGACGATGAAGCCGAGAAGCTTTTCTCGCCTTCGCGAAGAGACGGTCCTTCCCCTGTTTCGTTTATTTTAGAAAACAACCGACAAACAACGAAAAAACAACGATCAAGATATATTGAGAAAATATTTAAAAAATGGAAAATTGTAGTCATGTGTTTTTATTATTTGAGAAATTAGCGACTATAATAAATGGGCTGCAATTAAGTTGTTCCTATAGCTTCCAGTTTGAAGAAAACGTCTTCGCGTTTCTCAACATTCAGCGAAATAGACACATTTTTGTTGTCTGCAACAGACTTGCCAAAATTTCCTGCTGGATGTCGGTAGCTTGGCAGCAGCGTATAATAACAGCACCATAAATCAATGCCGGCTGCAGATCCTCGCACGCTTTAATTCCACCCTTTTTGCCGATCCTTCGGAACAACAGAAAATGCGTCCTAGTCTTAGCGAGTATTACAACCGCAATTATTATACCAAAGACGAGAGAACGCATTCGGTTTCTCTTATTCTCTGCTTTCATGTTGGATCATGTTGAATGCTATCGAGCCCAAAGGTAGTAATTATCGCGGCGAAAATATCATAACATTTATCGTCTCAAATATCGAACGAATTATTTATTTAAAGCGCGATTCTAATTTCGTAATTGAATGAAGAAAAAGGCGAAGTACAACTAAACCTAAATGTCAAACCGATAAAGTAAAAAACATTCTGTTTCGATAACGCATTCAACCATCATCGTTTTCAACCCACGAGAAATGTCATCGTAATGTCACGCACAGATCATAATCGATAATATTATAAACGTTCTCAATGGCAATATGGAAAAAGAGCCGAGATGAATGAATTGTTTTCTCATCGGATATCAATAATCAATTTGTAAGCGTGAATTTTCCTGGAGGAAAGCGAATGGAATGCATTTGGCGACCGATTTCGGTCATTAATCAGATGGTGCGGATAGCAGGCGGCATCGTGGATGAAACGGTTGGGAAATTGCTGGGCACACCAAATCTCGAGAATCAATCGCGAATGCTAATGACCCGACAAATTTTCCGATTGTTCGCCGACGACAATATATCTCGCTCGCATGATAAACGATCGCGACGGATCAAGGTCTGGCGCGAAAAAGTTAGCGAGGAGTTTCAACATTCTTTCCCATTGGCGGTGATATATTCTGAAGAACGGCGAAAATAGATTTTCCACATATTCGTGACGATTGGATAATAGTTCTTTCGATAGCAGCGCTTTTTTCACGATAAATATGAACATTGAATAAAAAATAGTTCGGGATTATCCATCTTTTTATGCGCGATAATAAATAGCCGAATTATGCTTAATAATAATGTTTTAAATGATACTTTTTTTTAGAAACTTCTTTTTATCGAACAATGGAACTAATCTTTAATAATGCATTTACTCAGATATTTAATATCTATGTAATATTCCTATTTTTATTGTCCTTCTTTGTAATTTTCGAGACTATCAACTGTAGGGAGTGATTCTCAGAAATGATTAGATAACTGCAAAATTAGCTACATCTTTTCCTACAAATGTACATATCTGTTAATGCATCGGTTCGAGGAAATCAAACTGCCAGTTCCTTATCGTTTTTTTTTTATTTTTTATCGAATGACCTAATTTATGCCCCCACACTCTTCCGACCCTTCTTGCTTTCGGCGACATCGCCGGAAGAAAGAAGTCTCTTGCGGCAGCCAATTGAAATCCGCAACAAAAGAGGGCAAAATGAAACCTTTCCTCTGAGGAAACCGGCGGAAGAGGAGACGAACTATCTTTATGGGTCGAGATGCAAGCAATGGACTTCATTGAACATTCTTTTCTCTCTTCAAGATTCGTCCGAGGATAGAGATATCGCGGCTATTATCTCCTTCGACGAAACCATCGCATCAAGTAGAGTTCGACAAGATAATCAGGCATCTAGCGTGAAAGAGATTCAACCAATATTGCAGCCTATTTTCAATCGAAGAATGGTTTTCGATTAAAGTAAAAAAAATTAAAGTTACTGAAATATTCGAGAATAGAGAGAATTGTCTTTTTTTTCGAAAAAAAGCTAAAAGTTTCGTCAATTTAATATTTGTTATTCTTTTCCTCTCTCTCTTTCTTTTTATGTCTATGCTTAATACATTTTTTAACCAAATTTGCATTCTCGCGGTCTCATTTTAAATTTATTTTTCCTCTATAAAGCTAAACTTCCAAAATTCGCTTATTATGCTTTTCAGTGGCTGGTTAAAGATATAGTTGGTAAACGTTAAGCTTGTACTCGCTGTGCATACATACGAGAATTTATCTCCGCGGTACTTAGTCGCTGATGCATTCACATGGTCCAGAATATGCAATTTCCAGGTGCGCGAGAGGCCTTTCTTTTGCATCTGGGACTTTATTTTTCCTACCCCCGGCTTCTCGTCGAAACTTCCGTCTCATTTAAAAAAATGTTCCGGCGATATTACCACGCACGTGGCGCGCAGTGACAGAAAGTGGTTTCTTCGTGCTAGAATATGGACTATATATCCGCTTACGTAAATGCCATTCCGGAATTGGATTCGGCAAAATGACCAAGGAACACATGGTTCTGCAGTGTAGGGATTGATATTTATTCTCATTCCGATATTCAGAAGCAGAAAGCGTAATATTTAAGTAAACTCTCTGGTACAATATACTTTATAGTCTTCACTAAAGTAATGAACAAGAGTTAAATATAATCAGAGAAGCAATAAAATAATAACGAAAAAGAATAAAATAAAGTTCTCTTATTATTTGAGAGATATTAAATTACATTTAAATTCTCTCGAGAACGAAATTAAATTTTGTGAAAATAAAATTAGATATGAAAATTATACGTATATGTTAAACTAGCACATTTATGAGTCACGCATACGTTTTATAAAGTTCGGAAAGCAATACTCAAAATGAAATAATCTTAATTTCTCTTATTAAATTTCTCTGTCACAAAGCTGCATTCACCTTGTGTTAATGAATATAAAACAATAACTATTTCCTCGAAACTCTTGCGATTGTTTTCCGGTATTTTATATTATTTTCGGTCATGACAAATGTGCTTATACATATATACGCAACCACCAATTTCCTGCATTGTCCAATAACGCGAAATAGGAAATGAAAGTGAGCACAGAGAATTGTCGGCGCGAGTAAGCCTGCTTTTGTTTTGGAATATGCATCTAACTGATATGCGCACATATTTTTTTCGCGATTTTTTTTCTCTTTCGCTTAGTTTTCGTCGCGCTTTGCACGGTTCTTGCATGCGAAAAACCGTGTTCTCAGTGCAATGAATATCACGGCTCGATGTCTGCGATAGATTTCGCTTTTGCCTGCACCGAACATACCGGCCGTATCAGATTTATCGATTATATATTTCGCGGGAGATGACGTCTATTTTTCGCGATTTTCCAAATCTCTGTAAAGCATCTACTGAATTTTAATCAATCGTCGAGTTTTTTCCTGTACATGTATATTTGCATACATATAAAGCTACTGAACACATGTGCTAATTTCGCAACCATTCAGTCAACATACAGCTGCATAACTACGTAGGAAAGAGAAAGCGAGAGAGAGAGAGAGAGAGAGAGCACGCGTCATCTCGTGAGGCGGTCTCTCGGATGCAAATGAATCAGCATCAAACGTCCAGGCGCAAGTTCCGCAATCAAATCAGCCGTGCCCTACGTACGCGGAATGCCGCCAT
>NW_021853281.1:341249-352758 GCF_003651465.1 Formica exsecta
ATATATATATATGAATATATATACTGCGGTAAGGGAGATACACTCGCATGTACATTTTTTATTGCGATATCTCAAATCACGACGCGGTGCGGAGAGATACTCACAATAATTAAACTCAAATATAAGCATAGCTCTACTAATATTTTCTTGCTCTTCAACTTTGCTTTCAACATTTACATTTTACTTTCTCGCGGAAAACATGAATCTTTTTATGTTTTTTTTTTTCTATATTCACAGAGAGGATTAAATAATATTGCAGCATTTTATTTTATACATTTTACGCTTTTTTAAATGTCAGATAATTTCGAGTTCGATGGCGAATCATTTGCACTCGCGCTCAACATTGTGAAAGCGACAACGTTACTATACAGTTGAACATAACTCTCGTTGAAAACGCGCGAGGAAAATTAGCATAGCGTCGGACAATGTGGAAAGAAACGTGGCCAGGAAATTAGCACTGGAAATTGCGCCTTGTTGTAACCCGACGCGTCTGACCACGTGGATCATTTATCACTGCAGACATTTGTCTTTAACATTTCCAACAAGGATAAATGTCAGCTCGCTTGACACTTTGTTTTTTTTTTTACACTCAACGCTGCTGTTCAAAACTTCAACCTTACGAGTTAAATAATAATTTTCGAGAAAAGAACAATATGAATTGAATAACCAATTACAATGCATTACTGAAATAAATATTTTAATATAAGTTTCGAGGAGAATTGTTATAAAATTTTTGAACATACAAAGAGAGAAAAAGTAGCTCAATTTAAATGCGAATTTCCACTTGAAGGAATATAAAATATAAACGCCACGTAAATTACAGTGAAGTTTAGGTCTAAAGCGAGTAGAGAAAACGCAGGCCAGATTTTTTTGTCATCAGTACAAAAAAAAAAATAATTCGCGTCCAACGTGCAGTTTTTTTAAAAAATATAGCATATTTTTCTCTTATATTGTCACGAACAATAGTCGACGTACATATATATTACAGATAAAATATTCGCGACATCCGCGCCGAACAACGAATAATTCCCTTTATCGCAACCGATGTTATTGTGACGTGCAACGATCTGGCTAAGCGAGGATCATAAAGCTGAGGGGAAATCCGCATTTATGGTCGTCATCGTCATAAACGCGAACCAGCTATTGTTGAAACACGCATTCTTCACAGTGCTACGATCTTCCAACGAGGGACTGTTCGAAAGCATTTTCTTGCCTATAATCTTATGTTTAAAGCATTGATTTATCTATAATCCTAATTTTATTTGAGACCGCTCATCTCTCTATTTGTGTGGAATTAATTATTAATACTATTGGGTTGAACGGAAAGTTTGTGCCGTTTTTTCGGTCTTCATCTCTTAGTAAAAAATGGAACGAACTTTCCGTTCAACCCAATAGTTCGTTCCATAGGTTTTCGAATACCCGTCAATAGCCGAAAAAACACTTTTCGGTATATTTAAAATTGGTTATTAACTGATTTATTTCAAAACCTATGGAGCGAACTACAATCACTTTGATCTCATTTGAAAGATAATTTAATTCCGAACAAAAAGTTTCCCATATACATGGGTCAAAAAATGCTTCCTTAAGGAGTTAGCGCCCAAAAACTTCTAAAATCACGGTTATTTTTTACATTTTTACAAATATCAGGGAAAGTATGCGTCTTTTAACAAAAAGTACCGAAACAAAAGTTGTAGAGAATTAAATTATCTTTCAAATGAGATCAAAGTTATTGTAGTTCGCTTAATAGGTTTTGAAATAACCGTCGATAGCCGATTAAATATCTTACGTACATTTGAAATTGGTTATTAACTGATTTATTTCAAAACCTATGGAGCGAACTACAATCATTTTGACCTCATTTGAAAGATAATTTAATTCCGATATCTCTTAGTAAAAAACGGAACGAACTTTCCGTTCAACCCAATATATTATTGATTTATATTAATATATAAATCATTAATCGAAATATAAAATATTATCGGAATATACTCGAAATATATTTCATTAACTTTTCATTTCACGATTCTATAATAATTAATAACTCATAGTATACATATATTCTCCCGCAAGTATGTATTATTCGAAACAAAATTAATTCTTATTGCCGTCGAAACATTATCGGAGGAGTGACCACCGCGACTGATTAAATTTCCGCTTTCGAAAGTTCATTTTCTCCTCGCAGACCCAATAAGTCACCCTATTCTTCTCCTAGACTACCCGACCGTTAAATTAATATATCTACCGTCTGATGGTAGCTGTCGCCCTTTCCCGTTTATTGCTGTTCTCCGTGGCATTCTCTTTTAAGATTTGCCTCGGCATTGTCTTGATGAGGAAAATGAACGACATCGGCTCACTTTCTCATTGACAGTTCGCAAAAAAATCCATTGCTTCTGCTACATTCTCTTATATTTAAGAACAATATATTTAGTGTACATTTACTCCCTTACAAAAGCAGCGTTCTTTTAAATATAGCGAGACTAGTTTTGATAAAAACTATTCACGACTGAAAATAGCAATATTAATATATGATGAATCAATTTGATCAGTTGCATCGAATTCAATTTTAATACTTTTGTGAATATATGATAAATAATAAGAAAAAAATCTCAAACATTTCTAGCTTTAGATTAAAAACTGCAAAATTTAGTAGCGCTCCAGAGCAAATATGTACATATTGAGTGAAAAGATTAAAACTTCTGATGATAAGTTTCTCGTGAGTATATATTCTTTTATTAATGCATTTTTTATTTTCGATTGTCTCCTCATTATCGAATCTCGTTGCGTTAATTGGCTCGATTCTACGGGAACTTATCGAGATACGAACAGAAGATGCGCGTTTACCTTAACACTCTCGCGTTTGCGAGAGGTCCACCAGAATGCTAGGATATCGCAATTAGCGACTCTGATGATTGACGATTTAATTGCGACGCGAGGCTCCATTGTCCGATCGAGATACGCGTAGCTCTCTCTCAGGGAGGGATTGCGCTATCGGCAATTTAAGCGCCTTTTCAAAGTACGTAGGAGGAGCAGAGAGAGAATGGACTACGGGCATCGTGTCGCCGATAATTAACCGGCGCACGTCGGAACGCTCCGGAAAGCGAGCACCTGCTATTTCTTTATCGGCGCCTGACGGTAATTAACTCTCTTCGGCGTACCGATAAATCGGCCAATACAAATTCATTATATCGATCCGTGAGACCCCCGATTACATGGACGTAATCAACTGTTAATGCTATTGAAGAGAAAAATTGAAGTTGCACGACTCTGCCATATTTTACGCTATTTAAATCTAGCTATATATAAATTATTATTGATATTTTATCCATAAAATTATGAATTTTGTATCAGATAAAATTACAATCTGGCAAATCTAAATCTTTGGATAAATAAAATTGTCTTAAACGCGTAATTTTATAGAATCTAAATATGATAATAGGAACATTTCTCAAGTCTGTTGCATTTATTCAAGAATTGTTCGTAGAAGAGCTAATCTAATAGAACTTCTTACACACATTTTTCATGGACTGTCGAAGCAATACAGACTACTTAACTCTTGTGTAAATTATCGAACGTTAAAACCGATCTGAAAGCGTTCGATTTGCATTTTGGCCACATTATATATCTAGTGTGCGTATACACGAATGACCGAACATGCTAAACGCGTTAGCGTGTATTTGCCAACTAGTTATACGGCCGCTGACGTTTACTTTCGGGACCTTAAAGTGCATTCGATGCGGCGAGATAATCACCTAATCACCGATCCCTGTAACAACCTGCAAATAAATATCGCTATTGTTATCACGCAACTTCAGGAAGCGAAGAATTCGCGTTATATATAACTCGACATTCTCACACGCTCTTATTGATAATTTATTAATAATAGAGTCTCCGCCAAGATTTATGCAAATCGATCTTGTCGCTTGCGTGGCGATTTCTTATGTAACGTAAGAAACCGAGTTTGCTCCATCACTATTCACGTAATACTCGGCTAGAAATAACAGAATTTATATTTCTATATAATGCGTTTTTTTATATCTGTACTGTTTTTTTTTACTTTTGCGTGATCCAGGCTCTATCTAGTTTTGCGTAGAAACAATTTTGAAATCAACAAAATTATTTGAAAATTTGGGAACTTTATTAAATAAAATATATCGCATCCTCTGAATTTTTTCACATATGCATATATCCACCTTTAGTTTTTTTCAGATTATTTTGCATGAGAATGTTCGAAAATTTATGAGCGCTGGTGAATACTCCCGCTTTTTCCTCTAAGTAGCAATGTAGGGAGAATGTAATTCTGAACTGTCGAGATGCGATAAGAATTGTTACACGTCCCGAAAGTACCTCCAGGCAAGCTCACGTAGGAACACAAAAGACTCCGTTTAAAAATTGAAATGCCACCGGCGGCCTGATATACGCCACTAGCTTTTGTGTGTCCAGAAATTCCCAATTTTGCATGAAAGGTGGATTATTTTTCCGAAAAATGAATAGAAGTTAATTTTTCGCAATCGCACCTATATGAGTCTTTTATAAAAAAAAAAATCAAATTATATTTCAATATGTCTTTATAAATTACATTTAGAATTATTTGAATATTAAATAATATTCAGCAATATTTAGAAAAAAAATATTTATAAATTTAAAATAGAGCGCTTTTTTGTCTCCGTCGTGCTCTTTAAACTCGAGTAGATCCTTAAATCTTCGCAGGTTGGATTATAGAGTTTCTCGCCGGCGGACGTTTTCACATAGTATCCTTGTACAAACAGATGCAGTCAGGTAGCAATGACGTGATCACATTTACGATTCTCTCTCGTAATCATGAGGTTACGTAGTGTCACGCGGTACTACTCGTTATGCAGATACAAGAGCTCGCGTATATGCTTATTTCCGCACTGCCGTTTTGTTCCATCCCGATATGTATCCCCGCTACAGTATTTTCGAAAAGTGTATGTCTAAATTCACGCGAGACGCCATTCGCATTCTCGGTGACACGGTAAATGCGATTTCGATTCGCTTGCCTCTCGTGATTCAAGCCTTCAAGATAACAGTCTGGAAATATTGAAATATTTAGAGATTTCGTGCGAGGCTTTCTAAAGATTTGACAGTGACACACTAATGCCTTTAGACCCGCGGGTGTTATGTTCTAAGAGAATAATTAATAATTTCTAATGTTTGTTTTGGGTACGCTTTAAAGTGAATTTTATAAATTATAGAACTACTCTATTTCCGTCTAAACGTTTCATACAACGGATACAACTTTGTTGTTCGATTGGTATGCATCCTCGTATAAATCAAGACTTAACAAATTTGAATTAGTAAGAAATTACTTTTACTTATTTACTGACAGAATTAAGAGTAGCGTAAATATCTATACATCTTCAACGTATCGTAAAACCAATAATTATTGTACTTTACAACATCCTAACAAGAAAGTCGTTAAACCCCGCCTTTGAGTCCTTCGAGCCCTCCTTTTAAGCTTCTCTTTCAATCCTGACAAATTGCCACGACGTTTTCCAAAGTACCTCCGACACAATCGTATCTTTAATCCACAAAGAGTCCCTCCGGTTTATCGTTTGATATCTTGCTTTTTCTTTCGCGATGCACGTTAGTGCAGAGATTATGTCTCGACGACGTCTCTTGATCACAATCTTGATCAGCGTTTCATCCTGTCCGTTCTCATTATCGCTAGACGACGATGGCTTAATAACGAATTTAACTCGAGAGCTATTCTCGTAAGAGCCGCCATCGATGACGAACGACGACGACACGCGATAAAATGCTTCTTCTACCCCATAAGCGTCTCGCGTTATCATCGTTAGCGTTCTCATCTGACGTTGTTCCGCGTCATTATCTACCACCCGATACTTTAAACTATGGCACATCCGCTATAGGAAGGGAGATTCACCGCCAACTCGAATTATCCTCTTCCCATTTTCTCACTCAAAATCTTATCTCGCAGTCGGGACCTAAGTACTCCTTTCCGCCGTTCTTTATATAGATACGACGAAATAATTGACTTTTTTAAATAATTGCTAGATGAAATTAAAAATAGTGTGATTCGCCTACTATATTAATATGAAAAAAATTATTCTTTATTAATTTTAACATTAAAAAAAAAAATTAACTGTGTAAATGTAGACATCTCTAAACATCTCGTTATTCTTTCCTTCTTTTAAAATATATTATAATAAAATATCAAATAAACTATATCATTTATATAAAAAATATATTGCTCGTTTGTATTTGAAAAATAATTTTTCCAGACTGAAATCGAAATTTATACAGATAGCTCAACTCTTTTAGAAAATATAACATCCCTTTGCATCATTTGCTTTTCGATTGTAATCATACTTGAATTCAGGTAGCAATAAAAATCCTCGGAATCTGCACAAATAAGAACGAGATCCACTGGAGTCTCAAGGTGAATTACGTTCAAGATATACGCCTCATTCAGAGGACACGAGCCTGCATATTGAATCTTTTCACTGACTCGAATACGCGCCCGAGTTCCACCCAATTGAATCGGTGAATGTCTCCAAGTAAAGCAAGGATCCCTCTCCGCGCGAGAAATGTCAAAGTTCAACCACCGTATACACGTGTACGCGTAATGCACCAAGTATACAACCCTGTATCGCTCGATGCTCGTCAGTGTAATGTAATTTCTTCACGTCACGTGTAAACGTCTCGCTACTTTCATTGCCGACATTTTGAATTTGTTTGTGATTAAAAGTGACATGCGAAATTTTCTCACGTTCAATGACAAACTTCGGAAATTCGTCTTTCATCTTTATGATGTTATTGCGACGTTTTATTTTCAAAAACTGAAATATTTCATATTAGTTTTAAGATTACGAATTATTTGACATAATGCAATCAATTATTGCAGAAATTAATCGATAATTATACATCAAATTCAGAATTTAATCGCGATAACTTTAAATAGTAACTTTGATTAAATTCTGTGCCTCCTGTACCTTCCACGGTATGACACCAGTTGTTACCAGTGCAAGGGGGATTTATGAGGGTGTACTAGAATACTAATACGCCGGCGCAAGATGCTCGAAGCGTTTGAAACCGTATATCGCAGGATACTTTTAATTAAGTTTTTATACACTGTGCCATAATATACACTCGAATCTTTAATAACTAAAAACTAAAGGATATTGAAGGAGGAAGCTGTTTTATATGAGAAATTTTCTTTTGCAGCTGGAGCCGCTCCTGAGGAAACTAACCAAAGGTCCAGTTCTGCACACAATCGCCACTCTCTCACGAAGGGTAAGTTCGGAATAGATCGCGTTTAGGGCACTTTTCTTTGCTATAATCAAGTATTACATTATATCGAGCAAAAGAGATTACTGCGTTGTATCTCGAAACAAATCAATACTACTTATTTTTGACAATAAATTAATAAAAACAAATTGAATTTTTACGAAACAATCTTTAAATATTGCAATGTTTTATAAAGAGATGCACGAAGCATCATTTTCGATCAATATCTTTATTATAGAATTGATGCAACACAGTGTGTGCTCGTTAATTAATGCTCTATTTAATTTGTCTAATTGCAAGATAATTGCTTTTTTTCTTTCTCTCTTTCAATTATTTCTATATATTCTGACCGGCTTGTGTCGGCATCCTAAAGTATCGGTTTGAAGAGAACTTTTCAGTATTTCATATCGAGTATGACGCTGGATGATATCCCTCACGGTGGCATTTACACGGCGGATTTGGGCATGATACTTTTTAATATCACGCTCTGTGTCCACCGATGTTTCTGTGGCTTTTTTGAGAGGACAACTTGAACATCTATTGGTAGTACAAATAGTGACTCAGTCATATACAAACATACAGGCTAGTTTTTATACGACAGATCTGAAAAACACTTGACATTTCAAACACATTGTATTTTTAAGATGCAGAAGAATAATAAAACTTTGAATGAAAGAGAGATTGAGTGAGAGATGATATTCTATGACATGATAGTATCATTATATACATATATATATATTAATATATTTTATTGTCACACAGATTATAGTCACAGATCTGCTTAAAGTATTAAAAATGAAAATTAATAACGATTTAATTATCTTTAAGCAGACATATTTGTATTTTTTTTATGTTTCTTTCTGTATCTCTATCGATATATAAACGTTACATATTTAGGATGCATTACATTTATTATTTTGAAAAAATTTGTGAAATTGTTATAAAATTATAAAATTTCTCTCTCTCTCTCTCTCTCTATAATTAATTCGGAAAATAATTAGAACCATTTTGTGAAATTACACGAGAATAACCAATTTGCAAAGTATCTCGGATAAATTCAAAGTTTTCGGTGAATTCTTACAGAAACATTTATAGATTGCTATGTCACCGATATTCCATAGTCGATAACGATATTAATCTCACGCGGGAAACCACTTTCCAATCCGTGGTGGCATCGAATGCGCTATCGAATCGCGACAAATCCAAAGTACGACTTCTGGGTTGCGGTAGATAACGAATGCAATTCTCCCAGTTCGATTGGCAAAACGACCAAATGGATTTAATAATATCTAAATTGCATCCCGCGCTTTTGCGAGAGAAGCCGTTAGTTTAATCAATTGCGAAAAGCAACCACAAAATTGTTAATAAATTCTTCATTTGGCGCTCGTGGCAATGCATCGAAAATTTAATTCGAATAAAGGAAAGGACCCGTAATTTACTGCACGATGTGTAATTTGATACGTCTCAATGACTGACATAAATAAATCTGGATTAATGAGTTCAATGCGTTGAACAAATATATATCTGTATGTGTGTAACTCGGGTAATTTATTAAATATGATATTAATTTACACACATCCCATACACATATTTATAATTATATGTAGTTGAAAATATAATGGTATTCATATAATATTTTTTAAAGCTAATGTTATCAGAATAAAATGCGAGGGAAGAAAATGAAAAAATATCGCTTCCAGGGGAAATATTCGTATATATCTTTCCTCGAACCGCTTGTTCCCGTTTGAAAACTGGCGAGATACTTTAAAAAAAAAAAAGTGTTTGAAGCACCTTTATTTAACCAGAAGACGGGGAATTGTTGAGAATTTAAATTCGAAATGTAAACGACGCTCAGGAAGCACACTTGCTCATTAAATATTAGTAAAACACTAGCATTCCTTCGCGGATGAGAAACGCAGATAATTTCAAACGTCATCCACCTTCTTGACCTCCATTAAAATCGCGTATACACGATTTCTATGATCAAAAAATTTTAGTTTTTTTTCATAAAATATTTTAAATACAATATAATCAATGAATAAAAACTAATGACATAAAATCTAAAAAAATCTAAATGCATAAAATGTAAAAAATCAAATCTAAAATGCTAATACATGTGTTAACTAAAAATATAAAAATTATAAGAAATTAATGTAACTTAAAACAAAAATGTTATTAAAATTATCTTGATATATCTAAAAGTATAAAAGATGTAGATTTATTTATAGCGATATTTTTTTTCTCTAGATATGTATTTATAAGAGTATTATCGCGTCAACCTACGCGATAATTATCGCTTCGACAAATGAAAGACACGATCATCGAAGAGAACCTCATCGTTATTCAAGACGCGCGTCAACATTTCCTCATAAAATGTCATAGATCATTCATGTACCTTAAAATCCGCGCGTATCTGTTTGCATTCTATACCGCCACTCGAGCAAGGTTGACGAGATAGAATAGTCGAACGGATGAATGGTGGATTCGAGAGGAAAAGCCGGAGGTGGAAAGAAGAGAAAGGTGTAGGAGGAGGAAGATGGAAAGACACACAATCTTCGTGGAGAAGACGGCAAGAGATGGGAGAGACGGATCCCATTGTTTCCCGACCCACTTCCACACGAAGGGAGATTAACAGAGCCGTGTGTATCCACCGACGGATTTTCCGGCGTTTGAGCCTCCAAGATGGAGGCTGCAACTGCAGCTGTATGATAGATACACCGACTCAAACAAGTGCATCCCTTCGGGCGACGGCATGCGACATACTTGTGTCCCATTCGTTAAATTGTCTCTGTTACCGTATTGTCTATCCATTCGTTTCAAAATTGCGGATACTGTAAACCTCGTCGCGGGAGTGAATTTTAACGAATACTGGTCTAAAAGAATACCGCGCGCGATGCAGAAGATTACTTATCGTATTCAGAAATTCTTTTACGCAGTCGCGTTCATTAATGAGCAGTTTTTTTTCAATCTTGTTAAACCTAAACAGATCTATAGTTTAATTACATCTTCTTCTTTTCATTTTCTCTGAACTTATCATTTCTAAATTAAAATGTATTTTTCTCTGGAAGTTAGTGAATATATTGAATTAATATTACTATGCAAACTTTTTTAAATGCTACTTTGCAGTTTATTCTTACCATTTTAATTTCTTATTCAACTCAATCTTTTCGCGCACTGTACTTAACGCACACATGCTGTTTTTCATTTGCTATTCCGTCCCATTCGTCAAAAACGGGAGAATTAATAGCGATATCGTGCAGAGGACAGGTTTCAGAGAGATGAATGGATCAGCCCGCATTGTATGTCGATGCGTTTTCGAACAACGGAAGATTTACTGCTCCAGAAACTGCATGCAATACTGGACGATGCATTTTGCTCGATTATCCTCCGACGAAATGACGATATATCTATGCTCCAACGTCTTTCGAAGTTCTTTACTTTTCACAATCGACGGACGAAATCTTTTTGATCAGGGTAATGGACGGAAGAGAAGAGAATCGAAACACGAGCTTTTTTTCTTTTAATCTTCAAGAGTGCGATTATGTAGGATGCGATTGTGTACATAGTTTTTTGTATCGTATTAATTTAATGTTGATTATATAATTGCAAAATGTCGGTTCAAAATCAATTATAGGAGTCTTAGAAATTCCAATCATTTTTAATGTAGTCTTTAAAAAATGAATTATTGATAAAAGTACAATGTGGTACACAGGTGCGAACGATAAAATGTTTCTGCTTCCATAATCCATGAATTCGCAAAGTTGGAGAATAGATATTTGACATTTTTCCCATAAATGATTAAGTGAAACAGATACAATAATACATATTGAACCATGTGATTTGTACATTATGTATTTCTCGATTCTTTAATTTTTAATTTTTAAACGCTCTATCCTCGAACAATTATCTACAATTTTATTGAATATCGAATTTTCTCAGTAACTCGATACGAGTACATCTTCCGAATTGTATTTGCATAAATCTTCCTAACTTTTTTCTTCGATAAAAAAAAAGACATTCAATCGCACGCTATTTGGAAAAATCCAACGCTGCTTTCATCGAGAATTCTCTTCTGCATATTTGCGATATGATCTCATATTTATATAGATTCATCAAAACATTCTTTTATATCATATCTCGTCTTCCGTTTTCTCTTTCTCGCTTTCGTTGGATTCCACGTCCACATTATTAATGACATGTCCAATTATTAGCGATGTGCCCACTCTACTTTCGCACTCTT
>NW_021853281.1:353013-366015 GCF_003651465.1 Formica exsecta
TCTTTCCCATCCACCTGGTATTTGCAATCAGCAAGCGGAAACCACATTGGCAGCTCGGCAGTCGTTCCCGTTGACGCTCGTCGAAAACGGATCGTCGACGAAGGACGAAAATAAGCCGGCCGTATTGCAACGAATGCAAGAGAGAGTGGGGCTCCTATCGGATTGAAACGATATCGGATGCATAGCGAACGACTTCGTTGGCACCGGTTGCGTATGCGTGAGATAATGAGCTGCCGATCGATACTTCATCACTCGACGAAAATTTAATTTCGAACGTAGAAATTTATTAATGAGTTTGCATCGTGTTGCCAAGAGAGAGACGGATAGATTTATTAGTAGCGCAATTTAATTATTATTAAATAAACTCTAAAAGGTATCAGATATTTAATTTTAAATTATCTTCAGCACATTCGAAATGATATCGTTAAGTAAGTAAAGTGTATCGTGGTCGAATAAATCGTCCTTTATCAAGTACATAATCGTTTGCGTCTTTCGTCAACACAAGGATAATACTTATCGCGCGACTAACGCTGAGCTTTACCCGCGCGACAATCCAGGGAATGTGTATCTTTTTGAATTTATCTTCCGCAGAACAAACAATGCACTGGTTCGCGCAGATCGGCGGTGACGAAGATTCCCTCGCTTTGTCAGGTATGCCCACGGGTTGATCAACGTGTTCTGATAACGTTTGTGTGAATGTGGTTTGAATTTTTTTTTCTTTCTCTCCCTTTCTAGTTTTTTTGCAATGTTAAAAGAACGGTCGCATTCGATTGTTCATCGAGGATCAACCGAGATTATATTCCGATTCGTTGCATAACGCATTCATGCGCAAAGACACGTTTAATCTTTCAAAACCGCTGATGAAATAAAAGATGATATATCGTGATTCTATTTTTTTATTATCAAAAAGATCTATATGATATATATGCATATTATATTATACTAATAAAAGATTAATGTGTGTTCCTATGTGATAATATGTGCAATTTGAAATTAAAATGTTGATACTACCGTTAGAAAGACTAATGCTATCTGAATATATTTGTCCCCGTATTAACCCCCTTATTTAACGGAAAACGTGACAACTCCTGATGTAGAATTTTATTTGCACAAGGATCGGATTCGACTGGCTGTAAATACGGCACGAAGATCGAATAATCACGTCCGAGTGTTAAATGTGTGGATGTGGATCGTGACATATGATATATTTGTTCTTCTGGCTGCTGACCACAGAATAATGTTGCTCGTTGTATTCCCAATTGCGTATAGGTCTGTCAAATTGCTGTAATGGGGTTGTTTAACAGAGCCGATTTCAAACATTTTCATTGATTTTTCGATCGCGGTCGAAAGACATGAAAAACGAATCCATTTTGCAGAACATCGTGTAACAAAGCTAATGTGTCGTGTGATTTGGAAATTGTTTAATGGAATGGATATTTGACACATGATTGTTAACGCGTCCCAATTTTAATACTAATCCTTTGATACGTTTCTGAATCTAACAAACGATGTTAAAGACTTGCAATATATTACTGAACTGTTACACATATCTAACGCATACGTATAACTCTGTTTAAATATAATAAATATGATAATGTTCCACACTATTGTGGAAATAAACTTTCTTGTGAACTCTAAAAATGTTAATGATTTATTTCACGTAATGAAATATATTTTCCTGCAAATTCTAACGCGCGCTGTTTGTGCATTTTTCCTGTTAAGATTTTTTTTCTGATCCTGTCAGAGATAATACTGAATATATGAAACTTTCTGCGTAGTGTTGAGCTAACAAGCTCTTGATCCATATAATAAGGTCTAGCTAAATGCGACGCACAATTTTTTCACTATTACGTAGTTTTCATCCGCCTTGCAAGAGCTTCTGCGCAGCTAATTTTTTAATATCGTATTCAATAGAAAGGATTTCATTATATATCATGGGCAGCGATAACTCCGTTTTCCATCCTACTTATAAAATAAATGCCGTCTGCGACTGCAGCGAACCTTCAAACGGCTCGCTGCAATCTTTTCATGCAGTCTGATTATCTTTTTAGAAGAAATGAAAAGGCAGATGAAAGTTACACGAAAGAATCGCCGCTTAAAAAAATGGGATTTCTCATTTTATATAAAACAGAAATATCACAGGCTATTATAAATGAAATTAGGATATAAATAGAAAACATTGCTTTAAGCACAATGCATTTTGCATACTAATATTGAAATAATAATTATAATTGACATCTATGAATTTATTTCATTTATTTTCTTTTTTACTTTGTTTTTAATTAATTTTAATTATTTTATTAATGAAATGTTGTATTTGAATGTTGCAGAAAAGTTTGAAAAACAGAACCTTCTGATATTAAATAACTATTGACACTAACATCAAATCACAGCATATTCATTATTTCTTCTTTGTCCTCAATCTTGCATTAATTCCGTCAACTATACATCGCACGTTACTCACTTTAACTGTATATATATACATGTACATAATACCATACACACAGGTACCTGTTAATATTCATGCTTTTATCCATTCGTTCAGTCATTAAATTCATTCATTTCATTCATTCATTCATTCATTCATTCATTTATTCATTAGTACGTGCTGCAAATCTTAATCTTGAATCTTACGTGCACACGCACTCTCACTTTCTTCTCGGCAGATGTGAAGCGCCGGCGAAGTCTCTACGATGAGGATTCCCTCGACGGCGATCGTCCTTATGAGAATGAAGGTACCAACGTTTTCAAGGGCATTGTACAGACCATTTTCCTTTTCTTCTCACTAGACTCCTTCTCTTATTTCGATGACGCTAACGAGTCATCAGTTTTTAACACTTTCACATTTATAACATTTATAGTTTTAACAAATAACGATAGTTATTACTCATTCTGCACATTATATCTGGTAATAAGCTGTAACTTTATTCGTGTTAGATGTACTTTATTTTTAAGACATCACATATATATAATATTACAATGTTCTAAACAGAACTATTTTATTTTGCATTGTACATTTTGTAAATAGTTCTTTTTTTTATTTTGATGTATAAACTCTCTTTTCTAGTGAGTAGTGAAATGAGGTCAGCACATTTCCCTAATTATTTTATTTCTCTACTTCCCTGTCTTATTATAATGTATTATCTAATTTATTTGTGATAGTTAATTATTTATGAAATAATATTTATTTTGATAAATTTATTTTTTTAATCAGTGTTAGATTTTTTTATTTGATTATCTACTTATATTTATTGTTTAATCTCTTTATCTCATCTAATATAGCGCAATATTTTTAATATAACTACGTTATTGTGTGTGCAACATAAACTTATCTGGTAAAATAAATTAAAATTATTTAAATTTTCCGATCGCATATATATTTGTTTTTCCACGATTTAAGATAATCTTTTCGATAGATATAATTCTGTAAACTTATTTAGATTCGTTTAACTTGTTGAAATTTCTAAATATATAATCGAATAAAAATGTGATTATGTCACATAACACTTTAAAAGAAGATGCATTTATCTCTAACCGAGTTTTCTCGTTCGTGGGAAGCCACCGGTACAAACTAGTCGTTTGTAACTAGTTTAAACGGACGTATAATGAATACGTTCTTTTGACGTGACTGTTCACAGGACGGGAGTCGACGGGAAGCTCGAAGGAGTTGGACAGGGCGAAGCTCGTCCGCGAGAGACAGAACGAGGAGCGGCAGCGGAAGTTGGAGGAGCTCAGGCAGCAGGCCCTTGCCGCGCAACGCTTCCGCGAGCAACGCGAGGAGGAACGACGAAGACGCATCGACGAGCTCAGATCGCGTGACAACGACAGGTTTGTTGGGTCCGAAATCGAGATTATTTTGCTCATTATTACTTTAATGAAGGATTCGACCCGATTCAAACCTTTCGTCAAAAAATCGAATGTAGCACAGTTTATTCTTGTTGGCCTTTAAAATCATATTGCATCGCGCGAGAAGAGAGTAGAATTTAGTGTCTCATGCAGAAGAAATTTTGAATAATTAAAGACGTTTTATTTTGTTTCTCTTTACGCAGACGAAATCAAGTGGAGGAGAGAAAACGGTTGATATGCGAGGCGGAACGAGAGAGACGGGAAGCGATCCTTCGCAAAAATCAGGAGAGGGAGGCGCGTATTGAGGCGAAGAGAAAGAACGAAAGATCGCACATCGTCTTCGCGTTCGGCAGCTCCACACCGCGAATGCTGGAACCCGCTGACACCGGCGGCTCCACTTTTTGGGGAACCCGCAAGGCTACTTCCACCACTAATGTCATGATGTTCTCCGCGGCGCAACCTCTCACCAGGAGATCCTCCGAGCGGGAGCTTGACGGCAGCAAAAAACGGGCCACTTCCGCCGGTGGACTCGATCGGAAGCCCGGCGAAGGTGAGTCGATTTATATTTTCCCATATACCGAAACGAGTTCACCAAGGTACACCAAAGAGCAACCGAGAAAGATCGTTGATGAGCATGTAACTGTACACATCGCACATGGAAATTCGATTAACCCTTTCAGCGCGTGATGTTAGACTTGCTGCATGCCGCTTGAATGTTCTATTTTGCGAGAACAATTCTCGAGAGAGAAATTCTCCAGCAGATTCTGATAGAATCTGGAGTATTTCTGAATGATTTATTTTCGCATTCTACATTTCGATTGATATCTATTATATTTTAATCAATGTAATGTTCATGTAATAATTTTATTCTCTAGACTTCTGTTATCACGAATGTCAATATATTTTAATTTCGATTTTTAATTAATCTTCTGCCATTTTTTTTTTTTTTTTTAAGAGATAGTAAAATTTGTTACACACGTGCTATTTGTATCGAGATGCTTGCAGTTGACCATAAATGTAATATGACGCACGCTATATTTGATTTATCACAGAGAAATTGAAACGTAACGTATATATAAGGAATATCTCATAAAATATGTGCGGAATATATATATATATATATATATATATATATAATATGAAATAGCCGGGCAGCAGCGCTGAAAGCGTTAAAGGCTTTTCCGTCTCTCGCACACGAAGTGTGAATAATACACACGTTGGTATTGCACCGTGCACCGGTGGAATGCAAATTAATGTTTGCCGTAAATTCAGTCGAATCAACAACGATCCTTGATGCGAACACGCACGATGAACGGCTCGGAAGCGGATTTGGTGTACTTCAATGTGAGTATAAATACGAACCGAAGCACGTAAACTATGTTGTGTATCGTAAAACGGGAAAAATTAATAGAGAAAAATCGATTGATTAATATTAGTCAAAGCACTTTTGAATGAAATATGTTTTACGATGTTTTCTCTAATCTTTTTCACGCATTATTTGTTATACAAATCTCTATGTACGATGTGTGTGTGACAGATTAATGAAGCAAAGTATATAATCATCGCGCGCATTAAATTCTAAGGTAGTTAAATATCGAAGGGAAAGATTATAATGTGTAAATTTGTAAAATAGGATAAATTTTACAATTCCAAAGGAATAAATCGTAAGCGAATCACAGCTCGTTCCCTTCTGCTTGCTCCTTTTTTGTTCAAGCATTCAATGTATGTATCGATGATTAATGTTTATCGTTTGGATTTACAATCGTTCTTTCTGTCGCGAATTCACGTGGGATGTCATTTCATCGCATCATTGTTGCGAGAATATTTCTACGACACGTACTCCAATGCTCAGAGACATCGAGTTACCCAGATAAACGGCACAAGGAAGAGGCTCGCATCTTGTCGTAACCCATACTTTACGCACGATCGCTTCCGATACCTTTAGCAATATATTTTTCTTAGTGGCAATCGATACCATCCTGCACAAAGTAGAGAGAAACTTCATCGGTGAAGATGCACATGTGATAAACAAAATTTTCATAGCGTACTCGCTGTGAAAAAACCCAGCCTGTGTTTCTTTGCCACTTTATTATTATAATATGAAAAGTAGTGTGGAAAGAGATTTAAATAATTGATTACGTCTAATAAAATGTATTAACAATTATTATTATTACTGAAATTAACATAAAATTAATAATTAAATTATTTCGCTATAAAAAAAAATTGGCCGATTTATTAAATCGCGCGCATTTATTTAATCTTAAGCGTAAGACTCTGAGATAGCTAGTTTGCAATAGTTTTAAAACGGTTATTATAAATCAATTGTTATAAATCATATAAAATTATTGTCACACAAAGTTTCTCTTCACGATTATTCGCAGTGAACTTTATACCACGAAGCATGAAAGAACGATTGTTCAGCATTGTTAGAGCCTGTAACGTGACCTTCTCAGCGTGAATTTTATTCGTTTAATTTTATTTTCAGGTTTATACTCTATAGCCTATCCCGTGACAGTGTATATTCTTGTGACAGTGTCCCTTTAAATAAAATCGAATCTATGTATATGTGTATTTCTCAGCTTATTGGTTACACAGCGAGTCTTGAGAGCGAGTTTTGAATTCCGCGATATAAGTTGCAAGTTTTGCTTTTTAACGCGACACATTTTTGTTCTTATTTTTTTTTCTTGTTTACACTATACACAGATTACTCGATCATCATTTATCCTAAAAACTACGCTACATCTTCATTCATTCTTTCCTATGCGCAAACACGTATTTTTTTTTATTTTTTGTTTCAAAGAAATAACATCTTGAATATTATTAGAGAAAAACAAAGAACATAGAATATACATTTAAAGAAATTAAATAATAAACTTTAACTATGGGAATTACATTTCCTCTCTCCCTGTATATTTTCTCTTTGCTATCATCTGTAATTATCGGTGGTGGTTTTGTAAAACGAATGTTGTATATATTTGAAATAAGAAAGTACGATCTACAACTGTACCTAACTTATGCTAATGTAGTCATGCTTTCCCATTTTACTTTTCTCGTCCAATCGCCCGATCTTATAGATTTTTCGCGGAACACCTAATATATTTGCGTTGCGTTGAATGGTTTGTTTGCAGATATGAGAATGTCCTCGTCCATGTACGAGGTGTTCAATTGGAATTCTAGCCCCGATCCCCCTTTAACTCCTGCCAAGCATAAGAGAGCCAGCCTCTCTCTGCCCCCCACAACCGACATCTTTGCCGTCGATGATAAGTCTGATAGCGACGCTAGGCGTCCCATGATTCAGCGGGTTGCCAGTGGTGAGTCCTGATGTCTCGGAAGCCTGCAAAAAAGCTGGAAGAGATCCTCTATTCGTTTCACGAATGAAAATTATCGACCCTTTATCTCTCGTTTTGTTTAGAACACTCTCATCTCAGACTTTCTTCCTTTCTTTCTCTCTCTCTCTCTCTCTCTCTTTCCTTCTACATCATTATGTTTTTCTTTTAGTTCACTGCATACTCTACCAGCGCATGCCACGTTCATTTAACATCGTAAGAACATACTCCCGCGCACTTTCTCTCATTAATTGTCTTGCAGTTTCCTTTCCGTAGGTTGTATGGTATTGGTCAGGTGGATTTTGCGATTTCTCGAGACCATCATAGCCATTTGTACGAGACTATATGGCAGCCAATATCACGCAACAATGTATATCATTAATTCATCCTATCCTCATCTGATCCCTGCTAATCTATTGTGTTTTTAACGCGGATAAATCACTAAACACTATTAATGTTTAGTTGCAAGTAAAATCTTAGCTGGTCTTGTTTTAATATATAGTTCAATTTACTTATTAATGAATTTTACTAAACAGATTTGAAATGCGACTTGATGAAAGCGATAAATTTATGATGTAGAGAAAGAGATTTAGAAATTAGAGTGTACCAATTAGAAACTATGGTCTTTAAATATCACCGCGAATATATGCGTCTAATAGAACGATTGTCAGTCGTTTTTAATATTTCATTTTTTCATCGTTTATATTATATATTTTCATATACGTACGTATACCGTCATATTACTAGTTCATAATTAGTTGCAGAACTTTTTTTTGGATTAAATATATAATATAATTATTAATATTTATAGTTTAACGATAAAAGATAGGATATATTATTACACACTATAACGAAATACAAACAGAGAATTTAACTCGATTAATTATGTCGTTGATTTGTGATATAGATTATAATTGTTATGAATAATATAGAGTTTATTGCTTGCATGGATTGATGTTTTGTTGTATTTTTAGGAATTATCTGATTGAATTTAAATGTTACTTTGCTTTCCAATACTATTCGTATAAGATATATCGTGTTATTTTTCCCTCTACGTATAAAATTTATACAGCACGTACATCGCAAACACACGTATACACACAATTCGACACTTTAATTCTATCTTACATTATTTTAACGCAGCGATTTACTTACATTGAGAGACGCAAATATTTTTAATTAAATAAATTTTTTCAAGAAACACATTTTTTTTTTTTATATTTATTTTTTGTAATCTTTCTTTTTCATCAAATGAATGCGCTAACTTTTTACCTACATCTTCATAAATTTCGAACAAAGGAGCGAACACTTACATAACACAGTTGTGAGCAAAATATCTCTCAATGTACTTTCGCATTATCTTTTTACACGTCATAGCATGAAAAGCAAAGCAGCACAATTTATGCAAAGAAAGTAAGAGAGAAAATAAAAATCTGAAAACGTCAAAGTGTTGATGCGTCGTGGAGAACCTCTTTACTCGAGTGTGTCTCCATCGAGCGAGCCGTGTAATCGCTGCGCGGATCGACGGACGTCGCTTCGCAATACACACAAGGCAACCCTAAGCGAGATTCTTTGCAGGTGAGGATAGCGATGGCGGCACACCCAGCACTCCGACCTCGGTTTACCTGCGAGTGAATAGGCGACGCACCGACCTCATGCCGACGATACCGTCCCCGCGCGACGGCCCGCCGTCGACGGCACGCAGTTTCAGCGCCAAGGCCTTCACACGCTCACCAGGTAGGACTTACTCCATGTCCAGGCTGGACCAGCTGGCGCAGCCTAGGAAACGCGCGACCGAGCAGCAACTCGGCACGCTTACGGAGCAGCGGCAGCAGAGCCAGCCTCTGCAGAGCGCTTCTAGCATGAGCCGCAGCATGTCGCACTTGGCCGCGCCCGGAAGCACCAAGAGCCTCAAGCGCTCCGATAATTCGCGTAGCATGGGCACGCTGCCGGGCGCGGCACCAATGCCCAGAACCACCCGCGCCGAGAGATTGCGCCGCAAGGCCCGCGAACACCAGCATGCCCAGCAAGGTAAGTGCGTGTGACCGTGCACTCAACTCGACACCCTCGACTTAATTTCCCACCGTAAATCGAGCTTCTGTACAAATAGCCAAATCCTTCACGATTTTTTATTATAAACCACCGATAAATTCCCTTTTTTACTTACTTTAAGAAAGCGTAAATTGTATTATCTTTGACGTTGCAGATATATAGGCGAAGTAGTTAAGTAATAGCGACGATAGATTGCATTCTTTTACATGTATATTAAAATTTCGTAAATTTATCTCGCCAGAATATGTAAAGTCGATTTTCCCTGATTAGCCTTTCTCACAACTTGTCAGACTTAATTAATCACTCGTTTCGCTTTGTACTAATTTTCTCGCTCTATACAGTCGGATTCATTGCTTAACAATAAGCTTCGTAAGCTAGATCGGTATTATGGTCTTCAAATTGGGAGCGTGATCTCGTGAAGTTTAATAAAAGACAATATACATGAATGCACTCGTTGTATCTAAGAAGGAAATCTCAACGTGATCTGAGTTGGGTGCACACATGCATGAATGAGAGTAAAAAAAAAAAAAAATCTTTGTGAATCAATTAGGACGACCAACTTCAATCAAGGCGTGAAGATAGAAAAAAAGGCGTTCTCTATTTCTTTTCTTCTAATTTCAAGCCATAAAACATTAATTATTTCAATTAAATACATATGCGCTTTTACATCTGATGACTAACCCATCGACTTTTTCGAAAATTTCGATATTTTTTAATATTAATATGTTACTAGTAACATATTTTCTTGCCATTTTTAACATTAAGAACCAGTTGCATCAAGAAAAAGCTAATTCTATTAAGAAATAATAATTTCGTTTAGCAATTATCTACATAAATCTAATAAAATGCGAAAGAGGAGAGATTAATTAAGCCTTATTAGCTCGAAATGATTTTAATGCAACTGGTTTTTTTTATCTCCAAATTGATTAACAAAACGCTCCTACTAAGGAAGATCTCTCAGCGGCTTTTCGGTACCAAGGGTAAAGGTATGAGCTAACGTTTTGGTAAGCTGCACGTTTTCTTTTATTACTATTATTGTACTACACGTAACTTATCTCGCAATTCACTTAATATTGTATTCGTATTTAGTGTGCAATTTATTCCTAGTTGATCCACTCAATGCAATTCTTTCGCCCTCTTATTTTACGCAATTAAAACTCGATTTCTCTCTTATTTTTATTTTGGCTTATTCTTTCGTTTTGATTATTTTGTTTACTCACCGACAACATTTGAACACCGGTGGTGGTGCTTGTGATTCCTTACGATGTTCGCCTGCTGCACTTTGCGTTCATCACAACACAAGCAAACATAACACGATACGATCTCGATATAGAGTGTAAAAAAAGGAAGAAAAAAAATTTAAGAACGGGAATTTATTCGCTGCGTCGATACGTTTCTGTCGAAAGATAGAATCGCGCGATCGCGTTCAATCAACGTAAGAACAGATCAACAGATATACTTACCTTGGGTGGGTGCGCATAGGTATCCGCAGCGGCGAAGTGACGCCCAACAGCCCGTCCCGACCGCACAGCTCCATGAGTCAGCAGAGCGCCAGCAGCGTGGGCAGCAGTAACGTCAATCTGCGTACCCGCACGGCCGCGTCGCGCCGACCGCGGCCCGCTTCTATTGCCGGTACCGGTGTCTCGATCACAGAGAAACACAGTGAGCATGCTCATTTTACTTCTCCATCCACCGACCCTTTCAGGTCGCCGAGGATTGGGCGGAAACCTAAAAAAAAAAAGAAAGAGAAACAACTTATGAAAATTAAATTCTCGAAATTATGACGGATATTAGAGTAAATCGAGAAAAAAGGGATATATGATGAACAAGTATATATTTATCTCTAATCTAAATTATATATATTGTTACACACGAATATTGAGTAGGCACAGATACAATATATACATAAATATATCCTGAAAGGGTTCGATATACACACGCTGTGTCATACATATCAGGTGCAACGAAAAGAGACTATATAAAAATATGTTCCGATTTTATATGAAATTTTTTTCTTTATATATCTCTCTTGTTCTCTCTTAAATAATTTGTATTTTTGTAAATTTACAATTTTATTTTCTTTTATGGAATTCTTTTTTTTTGGTCTATCCCCAACTACTTGTGCATATCATTTCTAATAACGACAATTAAAATTGCACATGTAAATACTGTATATAAAATTTTATGAACGTGCTCGCACAGAAAAGAAAGTATCCTAATTGCTCTGTTATCGCAGATCTAATGGGCGACGTGAAATTAACGAAGGATTCAAAGCCACCACTGCCAAAGGTCCATAGCACTCCAAAGAAACCTTCTACACCCAAAGCAATAGAGATGAAAAAACCGACGGAGAAATTAATCAAGAACGCCAAGTCATCACCGCGAATAACTCCGAAGGCGACACCTCTGCAGAGTCCCGGCGTTGAGCACGCACCGCTCATCCGTGAAACAACCGCGGAGATTATAAAACAGAATGAGGATAAGGAGGCGCAGGATGTGAAATTGGAGGACAAGAACGAGGAGAAGAAGGATCAGGGCACCGAGAAGACGCAGGTAAATTTTGTTCTATATCGATTCCTTGGAATAAACAACTTTATTCTGTATCTTCGAAGCGAAATAAATATCTTTTTTCCCATTTTTTGATCAACTTTTTTCAAACAAATAATTATTGTTTACAGCATAATAAAGTATACTTTTGAATTTTATTTTTAATAACAGGAAGCGAACATTGTTGAATCCATGACTAACGACATGAAAGTAGCGATGGAGCCTGTGTCGGCAAGCAAACAAGTCAAAGACGAAACTAATTTAATGCAAGAAAATCTGTCAGACGTTATTATGGAAGAACCGCCGAAAATCACTAAAAAAGAGGAGAACAAGCAAGAGAAAAAATCAACGGAGACGACTGAAACTAAGCCCGAGGGTGAAATGGACGACCAGATTGATATGTCAGGTATGATTAATCAAAACTTTATTGAAGTCGAACGATTATTTGTCACAAGCTTTTAACAATGATTATTAATAGCGGTTATCTATTTTATTGATGATTCGCTTTACAGCTTCGATGATAGCAAAAATCAGAATCACTACCGAAGAGGAAGCCAAAGCAGCTTTAGCTGAACGTAGGAGATTAGCTCGAGAACAAGCAGAACGAGAGGCGGAATTGGAGCGTCAACGACAGGTATCATCTATATAAATCAATTTAATATTAAACGGGCTTGGCCTTTATATGTCTGTTAACTTACCAGTAATAATTTTTGCAGGAAGAAGAAGCGCGTCTGGAAGCTGAAAGATTGCGCGCAGAGGAAGAGGAGCAACGTCGTCTAGAGGAAGAGACTATACGCTTAGCTAATGAAGCACGAGAGGCAGAGGAACAGCGATTAAAACAGGCAATCGAAGAAGCTAAGCGTCGTGAGGAGGAAGACAGACGAAAAAGAGAAGAGGAAGCTCGTCAAAAACAAGAAAAAGAAGAAGCAGAACGCAAGGCGAGAGAAGAGGCAGAAAAGTTAGTTTGAGAAATCTCTTTTCTCTTTTATCTGTTTTAAAAATTCATGATAGAATTGTATATAATAATATATCTACATATATTTAAATTACAGACAACGAATTGAGATGGCTGAGAGGCTTAAAAAGGAGGAAGAGGAGCGCAATGCTAGGCGCAAACGAGTGGAGGCGATCATGCTTAGAACAAGAGGCAGAAATCAATCCAACACATCTAAGGTAATATTGGATATTGACTATATTACTATATTAATATTTTATCACATATATATATATA
>NW_021853281.1:366105-391341 GCF_003651465.1 Formica exsecta
TATATGTTAAAATTATTAAAATTGATTTTGTTTAATAAACTCGTGTAAACCGAATGTTTTACTAAAATAAATTGATGAAATTAAAAAATAATTTGTGTTAGATACATATGTACATATATATGACAAATATATGCACAGGGAGAAGGTGGTGACGGTGACAAATTGAAGGAAGATAGTCCTAGCGATGAGAGCAAACCGGTGCTGGGCGGCAAAGGTGACGACGTCATGACAGCCAGTTTAATTTCCGAGGCGACTCAGCAATTTATCAGCGGTGAACAACGCGCGCATCATACAGAAAACAATCTATCTGCGCCGGACATAGTACACAATGGCACGACGCATAGCAACGGCATTAACGAAAACAAAATTGTATTGGATAATAATCAGGGTAACGTTGAAGGGGAGTTGAATGGTCATCATACAAATCATGGAAACGATATCAACAGTCAATCGATTACGCTGGACAATGCTACTGTGTAAGTATACTAATTCTAAATCACGGATTCGTAAACGCGCTATTACCGTCGTTTACCGAGAGCCGAACAAATCGTATGCCTCTTCTTACTAGATCGATGGACAATAATATCCCATAGTAATCGCGAAGCTTGCTTTGATTGCGCATTTAATTGGGCATTGAAACATGTGATCTGCGACGCGATTCGCTCAAGCTAGTTCACTTCAAATTAATAAATGCTAAAAACATATGGCTGCTAGTATCCTATTATTATCCGCGATCGAAAGGCATATATTAAAATATATTGAAGAAAGGATATTATATTAACAAAATTAATTTTTGTGTAATCTCGTAAATTAAAGTATCTCATAAACATAATAAGATGAATATATTCCAAGCAAACTTCTATTATATTTAATTAATCAGGAAGAATAATCAACAAAATAGATGATATGTCGATTACTTGAAATTAATGTTTTTACAGGACATAAGTAATTGCACAATACTAGCCACTATACTATTCATCTAAAAATGGACTGAACATTGGTATAAACGAAAACGATAATGATTGCATAGCTCGATCATGATAAGAATTACAGCGTACATATATCATACATGTAAGATAGGCTGATTAAAATTTGTGTTAAGAGGAATCATTTTCAAAAATATTGCATGTAAAACTTTTAAACACACATATTTACACATTATAGAAATCATTTACGCGTTATAGAAAATGAAAAAATCAAATTAATGTTCTATATAATTTAAAATCACGAAGAGCACATATATTAAACATATTAAATTAAACATATTGTACGATTTTATTTGTAAATAGGCGTGATGAAGGTTTTAAATCGCAGTGAACAAATTATTGCACCACGAATAGATTTATTATTTTGAGTTTTAGATTTGTACATGTTAGATTCTGAAATGGCAATTATATTTGAGACTTCCTTTATAGTTAAATGTAAAATTGTTAAATGTATTCTTTAAGGCCTTTTTATCAAAGGCAATCTGTATATATAATGAATTATGTTATTCAAAATATGTCTTGTAACGTCAGCTAATTATACTAAAATGAATTAATTAAGTTTCAAAGTTATATATATGTATACATATGTACACATTATATATATATATATATAAATATTATAGAGTTATCTAGTAAAAAGTTTACTGCGCTTTCCTGAGACTCCCTATAAAGGAACTGCCTATTGATATTAATTTCACCGAATATTTATCGCTTTATACAAATATTATAAATGACCAGACATATTGTACATTGCAAAAGTAGCCAGAGCAACGGTTGACGAGTATAATAAGCAACGCCATTGCGAATCACCGTTTATAATACGGATTAGCTGCACGATTATCAACGTATTAACTAACAATAATATACGCGACTAACATTATTAATAATAATGAGATTGCAAGTACGAGAATGTATATTATATCATTTATTGTAATAATTTAAATAATATTTTATAATTGATATTCAGCTGTGTACTAACGACAAATATACTATTTTTAGCTAGGATTATCAAAGATATCGGGAATTAGTCGCGTACGTACTTCAATTATTTATAGGTATTATGTCAGCGAGTTGGAAGAACGTCATGTAATATTGTACATGAAGCATGAAATCGCTAAGAGAGTCATCAACAACACTACACAGTTAGCATTAAATCACACGACAAATAAAAGTGTACATAATGTAAAGAGAGACAAGCAGTATAAATCTAATGACTCATTGAAACGTTTCGTTTTGTGATTTCACAACACATTTGCCAGCTCAGCAAGGATGAATCATGTTAACATGACTTTCGCAAAAAAAACAGAGTAACAATGATATATCGCAGTTGCATTATAGGAAAGGCAATAATAACAATTAATATTTTTATTTCATAATATTTAATAACATATATGATAAATATATCATCTTTGCTGAGTATTTCTCTCTGTTTTTTTTTTCCTCCAATTAGATATTAAAAAATGTTCTTCCATTTACTGACTCATTGTGTATACCGTAAGTGCGATTGTGATTTTCGCAACAAACTCTGCAAATCACCAATGCATGTTACCAATTAACATTGATATGGTGTGGCTTGTTCTTTTCCTTGCACAATAATTGTCTGTGACCCTCATATGCTTGTGTATTGGATACCGTCGAGTGATATATGTCAACTTACTGCCTACTTTTGCTATGTACTATTTATTTTCACATGTTTTCCGATATAATACTTTTCCGTAATAAGATGTCTTTTTATACATATCCACACTATATTCACGTATGCTACACAAAAGTACAGGTACATCGAAAACAAGAAAAAGAAGGGGTAAAACGCGGCATGAAGCTTTTTGTTTCGTGTTTTTGACTCGATGAGTGACCTAATGTGATTCAATTTTTGATGTAATTAAATTCATATTTGCTGTTTTGCTGTATAAGTTCTTATGATTATAATCTTATAATTATAAAAAGTTGACATATCTCTTTAATTAACTGGTTCTTGTAGTATCTTATTTAAAAAACCTGTTGCGATACCTCGATGAAATATTTTGTAACATATAGTTATATTCCAACAATTTTTTATTCGGCAATATACAGATTTATGTCCACCACAAAGGACCGCAAAAGGTTGTGGCCTACTTTGGTTAGTACTGCTATAAAAATAATTTCTATTAGATTGAATCGCTTATGCGATAGTTGTTTTGATAGTTATATCAAAACAGTTGCCTCTTGTGGCATTTAAAGTTTGCAATTTGAGAAGCAGTCATATGATATATGACATAGAAAAACGACTGATGCATATAATAAACGCTTTATATTTATCAATATGTTTGTAGCTATCTTATCTAGCTTTATATTGTTCAGTTCAATGAAATATTTTTAGATGTATCTAGAACTGCGGCTATGTTCCTGTTCGACAAAGTCCAAATTAATTTCGTTTTAATGATTTAACTCTCTGATGTTAACGAATCGCTCGCAGTCGGCTTATAGCTAATTTAGCGGCAGCGATTTCGTGTTAGTAATCGTGGATAGTCGCTTAAGTCGTAGTCCCTAGTCGATTTGTCTGGCTGTCATTTAGTCTCTGTATTTTTTTCCTTTGACTGGTTTTGTAGCAAGCAAAACAACGTGACCAACAACCTGTTAGACCTGTCGAGCTTCGATACTCTGAGTAATAACAGTAGCGGCTACGATACCGGATCGATACTCGAACTGACACCCAATCTGGCAAATGAGGATACCCTCAACTCCAACCTGAATCCGGCGGCGATGCCGTTTACCCCAATGGGTTTCGTACCCACTTCCGCTAACGCCAACGTCAATCCGTTCCAAGACAATTTCATCAATAACAAGCCACAGGACAACAATCAAGTACCAGGTATGTAAGTTAAACTCGTTTTAGCTATATGCAGAATTTCTCAGGTTTATTGAAATATTTTTACTTATTTTTTTTTTTTTTTTTTTTAATATTGAATTGTATATTAGATGTTTTGGACCTCTGTATTACTTATAGTTAAATAGGCTATATCACTTTAATCGGGAAGATATTTATGAAAATTGTATTAAACGTTGTCTGCTTCTCTCTTTCTGTTTGCAGATCTACTGTCATAAAGTGTCTCTTAAATGTTCCCGGACAAATGGAGGAGAAAGTAATTGGTTAATTGATAGCCAAATTGCTCGTGACGAGCGATACACACAGAACGAGACGTCGTTTCTAATAGTGTAAATAACAGCTGTCGCGCGCGATGTATTGTTTGTGGAAAGGATATCTAAGTAGAGCGAGAAAGGGCGCCGCATCAGACGAAGACCATCCCCGGACCTCACGTATCGAGTTTTGAGAGTCCTAATCGGAAAAAGGAAAGTGTAAAATAATATATAATATTATTAATTATTATATTATGCAACAGCAAGTGTGGACACTCAATCTGTGTCGTAGTACGCTATTAGATGAACATAACTTTTGAAAGGACCTTTGGAAGGGATTGAGGCCTATTTGTAACACATCATTTTCGAATACACGGACATATTACACAATAACGAATCGACATGAAATTAATTTTTTTCTCACATACACATATGATTTCATTCTTACCACACATATACGTATGTAAATTACAAGTAAAATTTTCAAGATACTAATCGATAGAGACGAAAGAATTTAGAATGGCGCGAATTTAGAATGGAGAGAATACAACTGACGAATAAATATAGCACAAGAAAAAAAAGAAAAGAAATATTGAAGTCGGATTAAACGTTGAGAACGTATCTGCCAAAACGACAGATTAGAGAATGTCCCTAAGATAAGAGATAGCATAGCGAGGTACTGTCTTGTAACAATTTCATGATAGACGAGTGGATCTAAGCGCGTTATCGCATCTGATACGAGAGACATTCTACGGATACGACATGGAAATAAATAACGATAGGCAGAGAGAAAAATACTTTCCTTCCATATCAGATTTCGGGGCGTGCGCTCACTAGTCAAGCAAGTCTTATTATTTTCTTTTCTTCTCTTTCTTTTTTTATCGTATTTCATTTAGAAGGCCTACGTACCATTGGTATATTCTAGGTTTCCGCTAGACACTTCGCTATTGTTACGTTTTTTCGTGGATCGAGCATAAATTCTCTAGCTGTGATGATGACGATGATGATAATGATGATAACAATGAGGATGAGCTGAGTGCTTTGTGAGATAGCCACTGCATAAGTTAATAAAGTGACGATCTAGTAACGTTAATTGTAATGTAAGAATTGTTATGCGAAAAAAATGTTGCGGATGGGATTAATTGCGCTTTACTCGACGAAGAAAAATAAAATTGATATTGCAATAGTAATGTGTAATGCGACATGGCTGCAATATATCAACGTCCGAGAGATGCGAATTATTTATCATTACTTGCATTATAAAAATATTACGACGATGGTATCGGTATAGCATATTTTTTATATTTTGTGCTTATCTTATTGCAAATCGTGCAATATCACGTAGAATTCGGCGACAGATTATTTATAATGAGGATAGTGAAAGGAATTTTGTTATCCCGGTTTTATTCAGAAAGCATGGTCGAGAGAGACGATTGTCGACACTAGAGAAAAAAATAGAATTAGTGTATGGACTTTATGTATACCGTTTGTTATTCAATTTTTCTCGTACATTTGCGCGCGAGATATTCCCTTTCCGTTTTCTCCCCGTTTTATTTTATGCATATTTTATCATAACTGGCGTAGAGAAATCACCAAGCTATACATGTGGTAAATTGAAATAAATTGAAATTTTTTCATCACTATCGTTTCAGTTTAAATTTAAGCTTTTCCTTTATTCGCGCATTTGCGTAATGTTGTGATCTGTTTTTCGGGAATCGAGGAGAGATTCTCTTGTCCACGAATATCGATACATTTTCTCTATCATAAACGATTGATATGTATTTTTATCGACAGTTATTGATCGTTTTAGATCGTATTATTGAGTGTGTTTATACAAACGCATGTTACATTGCGAGTCACACTATTTACGCCGAGAATATCTCAAAGCAAGAAAAGCATGATACAGCTTGAAATGACAGATTTATTGACATGTTTTATCGCTTGTTCTCACACGAGAAATTGCCTCTGCATTTTGTCCTGTAAAAATTTCTGTAACGAGCTGGAATCGCGCCGCGTTTTGTTACAATTTATTATATCAAGTTATTTATATTAGTCCCGTTCTTCTTTTTCGACGAATATATTTATTAACCGTTTGAACACCGTATATTACCCCTACATCTCTCTCGTGTACACATATATAATATTTTTATTAGATTTGGTTGAGAGTCTAAAACTATTAAAACTATTCTATAAGAGAATACATAATAATAAAAAAAGAAACAAATACTTGATATTGTAAAAAATGCTTGTATGTAATAAATACTTAATATCAGAACGTGTATTAATTTTTTTGTTACCTCTCCTTTAGTTCCTCGTGATATTTGTACATAATTATTCCGTCTAACATTAACATTAATTATTGCTCCGCACTGGGAAACATCGGCGACTCCACCGATTAGAATCAACTGCAGTTGCCGCAGCCTTTTGTAACGACATTCGTGTGCGAACACTCCTCTATCTCTCACCGCTCTACAGACCTACCGAAACAAACAGATTCTCCCCTGGTAATGTGAACTCGCAAACTTCACGCGGTGAAATATGGTGCACGAAGATGTATCGCGGATGCAACTCGTTTCTCGAGTCTCACACTCACAAAAACTAATGCTCGTATTCTCACGCTTCTCGTGAATGCGCTTCGATGTGCTGCTTTTAATGGACGATGAGGAGTAAAGGTAAGATCTTTATTCAATTTTTAATGCCTTTTATAAAAATTGAGATCGCTAATAATATTATTAAGATAATGCTAATATTAATTTTTGTGTTATTAATGTAACAAAATAAATTTAGATTTTTTTGTCGCGACTGCTAGATAATATCTCAAAAACCATAATTGAGAAAATGGAAACATTAAAGAATAATAATTATACGAATTTTACACAATTTTCTAACAATGAAAATACTCTCTCGAGAGAAACTTATATCTCCGTGTGAAATGCAGCACGTTGTTTAGCAAATTTACACGATGCAATTACCTGCTTGCCTGTATAACCGTTGTCCCAGTTTAATGTTAATACTATTAAGTGTATAACGGCAGCTGGAAAAGCGGACAGAATCGTTTGTTTACTTTGTTTCTTTGCGAGAGAGGTGAAATAGTAGAAGTTGTAGCCCTCGGGTTTGTATAATCCGGCGTTCCACCGGCGTAAATTAATTAATCAAACATAATATGAGGGCTCCTTTTCCCGCGTTATTACGGGCCGAGAAAGCGAAAAGGATCACACCTGGGGCGAAATGAGGATTTTGGATACGCGTGTAGCATCCTATGTGAGTCCAGTATTCCAGAAAATTAAACCGCAGCGCAAAATTAAATCTTTGCACACGATATCGCACCGTTTATAAAGATAACATTTATAATTTGTGATGCAAATTTATAATTTAAAAATAAAAATGGTATATATAATATATTGTATGTTTATATTTTGAAAATATATATTTATATATTACTTATGTGTTTGTGAAATATATACATTTTAAAAGATTATTCTATTCTTTTTAAGTTGAATGTTGATAAATAAAATGACGTTTCCGATGCATGTACAAAAAGTGTTACAAGAGATAAAATTTCTAGAAAGATAACTTATTAAAAATAATTCATTTTTTACCTTGTCAACATGGAGAGAGTACAACCGACGTAAAATACGCTAATTGATTAGATCTCGGTTTCGCTAATTCGAAAGCGAAAAAATAGCGATGTAAACTTATGGACCGGCCTCCGGACGCGAATAATAATGTTGGCGCAATTAAGGCGGATGCGCGACACTAATTCTTCGTTTAACCAAATCCGCGGTATTAATTCCGTAAATGAATTTCGCGCAGCCTCCACGCAACGAAAAACGCGCATTCGCTTAACGACGAGGGTGGTCCACGAATATTGTAATTTATGAATGGAAGAAATATTCCCCTGTGTGTTGCGACGTTTACTTTCTATATGAGATTACATGTTTTTCTTTGCTCGCAGCATTTAAATTTTCATTCGCTCAGACATTAAATTATAAAATAATTATGTTAATCTTTATTATATTTAAATTATTATAATCCTTCGTTATATAATTATTGCGATATTTATAGTTCATAATTATTTTCTTATTATTATTTAGTAATTTTTTTTGGTGTGAGAATTATATATATATAATTATATTTTAATGAGTAAAGAGAGACAGACACATTAAGTTAATAGAACTTATTATTTATACACATCCCTCCACGAATTCTCATGAGTCATTCCCCGAAGTACCTATTATACAAATGTCTTAGATCGTTTACTCTAATGACGGTTAATATGTCCTATTTTGGAAATGTCAAGCGGCTTCACGTTCCGCGCCTTCGAGAAATACGACGAAAGGGTGGTTGGAGGCTTTTGCAGTCAGGCGATATAATCCACCGGTCCTGGACCGGCACATTTGCGTTGCAGCAGTCGGGGGAACGAACAGGAAGGGAGGTGGCAAACGGAGGCGCGTAATTTGCGGGTTGTAATACCACGCTCGTCGTTTGTAACCTGTTCGGGACACGTAAGTACAACCAAGAGAACAGCGCCGGGGAGAGAAGTAACTACGTAACCGCATCGTCTCATTGAGGGGGATGTTTTCCCGGTTTCGAAACGGATGTAACTACTCTACCGCCCGTCTACGTGGCACCTCTGGAAAACGCATAGGGGTACTCGATCACCGCTTCTTGCGGTACCGTGGCTTCAGGATCTTGTCTAAATAATACATTACAAACGGCTGTTTAACATCACGTGCCAGCCGGTCTTCGCAAACTGCTCGCAGTCACAATCCGTCTCCATTTAATTGCCTCTTCGACGATTTCCTAGCTTTTGTATGACAAATAATTAAAGAGGCGTATAAAAAGAGGGAGAAAAGAGATATGATTTTATATAAAATTAAATAATGTAAATAAAAATGTATATTATTTGATAAATAATTAAATGAAAATTTATTCTTCTCAACCGAGATAACGGGAAGATAACTGTTTTTTGATGATTAAGATGATTAAGATTATACAATGTTATGGAAATTATGTAATTCACCGAGCAACGGTTTCGAATACATTAAATATAAATTTTCCATTTTATTAATATATTAAATTGCAGTAAATGTAAATAAGAGATCAAGAAATTCTAGGGTTTAATTTAAAATTCATTACCGACTCTATTCGCCCGCCGCGATTATATCAGCTCCAGAAGTAACAATATCTGAGAAAGATATTCATATCTCACGCAATGCTTGTGCGCTTTAGAAAACTGAATTTAGGAAGCTGCGTCGAAATATATTCTCATTATTTTATCTCGGTTCGAAGGAAATAAAAGACAGGTAAGGAAAGAGAGGCCGCGGGGTGTTTGGGACGGGTTTCTCGAAAAATTCAAGTGAAATTCTCGCGCTTCGGTTTACGGGCATGCTCGATTTAGCGGATGGCTCGACAGAAAAGACGAAAAGGATGCAACTCAGTTCGGGAGGAGGGGGAAGGAATGCATTCATTTTGCACGGATCATAAGGTCTTCTCTCGCGCGCGATGCAGTCGAGAGAGGAGAGAGAAAGAGAGAGAGAGAGAAGGGCCCGGGACTCCTCCGCCGAGGTTACTGCACTTCGGGGACGAGTTATACTTCCCATCAGCCACCAGAAATTCTCACTCGAGCGTTCTCCGGTGAATTCTCGAGGAAACGCGAGCTCCTTTCGCAAGGAACGCAGCTGCGAGATAACACTCCATGGTGATTTAAATTTCCGAATACACTATATTCGCACGCGTATAAACGAACTTGTAAATAAATTATTAAAAGTGTTGCTGCAAATCGAATAGAAATACATTTAACGATTAATCATTTTTAAATTGAGCACTTCTGTAGCAAAATTTCTTATTAATTTGGAAAGAATATATTAAAAGCTGCTATTTTATAATTTTACATTTAAATATTCTTTTCTTTGGCAATAACTAGTTTTAAAGTGAATATCCTCGTAAGTTAAGCAACACAGGTGCTCTTAGACAATTGTATACCACAATTAGGATGTAAAAAAAATTAACTCTTTCACAGCAAAAAAAAAAAGATAAAAATTTGAGGAAAACGAGGCCAAAGAATCTACCATCGCACCGAGGAGAGTGCTTGAAAGCGAAATGACGGCCGGAAGAAGGGCGAGGTGAGAGAAGGTACGACCGAACAAAAGCGAAGGTACCAAAGAGGAAGAAAGAATTGGATTCGCGGACGAAGGCGCAAAAAGAAAAGCGCCGCTTTATGAAAGCATTTTTCTGTCTTCCCACGCGGACAACACTTGTCCCGCTATCCTAGAAAAATGTACCTGTTTTATATAGGATGAGAAACTTCTGCGATTGCAGAAGGATTGACCACGAATAGTTTCTGGCAGTGATATCGGAACAAAACGTTTCGATCCTTTCGTTCTACCGGCTACTTTTTAATCGTGCCGCGTCTTAAGATGTCTTTTTCTATCATTCCTCTCTTCTTTTTTGACGTAATAAAGACTCAATGTGCCTTGACTCTACAATCTCTGGCAGGCGAAAAATTATTGTTTTGGACTTCATACGAGAACTATCAATATATGATAGGATTATCTATATAATTATAAATGATTAAATTAAGTATTAATTCGATATGAGATACCGTGGCAAAAATTCCTTATGTATTATCAATAAAATATTTAGAACAAAAAATTTCTCAAACTTGTTATACGATCAAAATATTTCAATATATCGCAATATCTCAATTCTCTTGCATCGTGTTCTATTATTTTCGAATAAATGATACATTTTATTGCTATATTTCTATACGACACAGAAATTTGCGATATTAGCAGATGATTACGGCAAAAAAGCTTGGATAGGAATCATACATTTATATCGTTCCAAATCGCGATTATTTTTCCATCGCGCATGGTATGTCGGAATGCTTTTTTCGATGTATGAATTCATTTGCACTCATTATCGCGTTTTTATCAACATTCGAGCATATCGACACGGCGCGCAGTAAAAATACATTTGTAAAAGTTGGGAAAGTTTCACATTTTCGTCAAAATCTATCATACATTCTTCAATTCTCTCGATCAGAGTCTCTTTTGGCTTATTTTCCTTAGCTATTAAAATTAATTATTTTATTAAATTAATTTTCTTGCATAAGCAGTCTGCTCATTTTGTTTGTTCAATTTTGCCATCTTTCATTAAAATGGGAGATAGAGGGTTCGCGTGAACAATTCCACAGGTTAAAGGAAATCCTCATGGGACCATATATTGCGCCAAGATACGTCATTCAAGAGGAAGGAGCGAAATACGAAACCACGAAGAGAGGAGAAGACGAGAATCGAGGTTGAATGGCCGTTTGCAAAATTATCGGATGGAACGAGGGAAATCGGACGGAATCCGCGTGTGACCGCCAGCCACAAATGCCGGATGCGACTCGTTCCTTCTCGCGCTCTGCCCGGCAGCTATACGCACGTCCTGCTTGGTGAGGATCTCCACATTTGCCCAACCCTGCTCATCGGAAATCATTGCCACGCCGCCAATTGTCAACCGCCAGCACATCGGATTGGCTCCAATCCCAATACAACCGATTCGCGATTCTGTCCAACGCGATCGCGTTATCCGGATTATCCACGGTTGCGCCCCTTGAAATAGCAGAGTCCGTGAGACGTGAAGAAGTTTCGGATTTCAAGATTGGCTTTTCGAACCGCTCAAACTCTTGTATTTTCCAAGTATCAACCAGTGAAAGAATTTGGTATTGATGGCAGGTAAAAATAAATGCACGATTTAATATGGTAATTTTAAAATCACAATTTAAATATAATATCTGTGATTCATAATTTTTTTCTTTTATATAGATTTCAGAAAATAAAAATTTTAAAAATAAATCTCGGATTGTTTCGAGAAGATTGTCTCAAATCTGAGGTTGTTTTGAGAAGATTGTCTTCCTCTCGAATGTCTCTAGATTTCGACGATTGCATCAGACCGCCAGCCACAAATGCCGGATGCGACTCGTTCCTTCTCGCGCTCTGCCCGGCAGCTATACGCACGTCCTGCTTGGTGAGGATCTCCACATTTGCCCAACCCTGCTCATCGGAAATCATTGCCACGCCGCCAATTGTCAACCGCCAGCACATCGGATTGGCTCCAATCCCAATACAACCGATTCGCGATTCTGTCCAACGCGATCGCGTTATCCGGATTATCCACGGTTGCGCCCCTTGAAATAGCAGAGTCCGTGAGACGTGAAGAAGTTTCGGATTTCAAGATTGGCTTTTCGAACCGCTCAAACTCTTGTATTTTCCAAGTATCAACCAGTGAAAGAATTTGGTATTGATGGCAGGTAAAAATAAATGCACGATTTAATATGGTAATTTTAAAATCACAATTTAAATATAATATCTGTGATTCATAATTTTTTTCTTTTATATAGATTTCAGAAAATAAAAATTTTAAAAATAAATCTCGGATTGTTTCGAGAAGATTGTCTCAAATCTGAGGTTGTTTTGAGAAGATTGTCTTCCTCTCGAATGTCTCTAGATTTCGACGATTGCATCAGGAATCTTTTATCGCGGGTAACTTTGAGTTCGAAAGTCGTGTTGCAAATTATAGACGGGAAGCGCTACCGCGATAAATCCAGATTTAGAAAATTCAGATTTACAGAGTCGCGGGCGGGGATCTAAAGGGCCGCAGGAGTGCGCCATAAATTCGAAGAAAAAACGAGAACAATACGCGCGGAGGTGGCCTCGTTGAAACTTCGGGCAAGTTAGTTTCTCACGATTAAGGCTTACTGCCTCTTATACCGGGCACGCCGTTCCAATATATCGTTTCCGGTATCTTTTTCCGAGAGACTATCGCAAACCCTCCCCGAGAGGATCTCGATAGCGCCCACTCGGTTTGGCCGAATGAAATTTTAATTTTTGATAAGGCACTACTCGCGCCAGTCTTCCCGGCGTTTTCTCTCTCCTTTCTTCTTCCCTCTTTCTCCCATCCCGCCTGATCCGAGTAACCACACACACACAGCACCAGTTTCGAGATATTAAATATCGCCGAAAATGCGATGCAGCGAAGCGAAGAAATTTCGCAAAACGGGCACACGGACAGCTCCTGTGAATCTTTTAAAACCGCTCAAAAGACAAGCTGCGTGCTTATGCAGGAAGAAATCTGCCTCCGTAAAGTACATTAAGCTCAGTTACACTGAGGACTCTTCGATTAATTTCTCTCAGATCTTTTGCCTATTTTTCTCTGAACTATTTTAATTATAATTAAACGATTGTCTGCGAAAAAAAGACAAAAATAACTTTCATTTTCAAATTTTTGATGTCTTTTGTTTTATCTAAGAATTGGATTTTCACATTTTTTCTATGCATCAAATCTGCACATATATATATATATATAATTTTTGATGTCTTTTGTTTTATCTAAGAATTGGATTTTCACATTTTTTCTATGCATCAAATCTGCACACATATATATATATATATATATATATATATATATATATATATATATATATATATATATATATATATATATATATATATATATATATATATATATATATATATATATATATATATATATATATATATATATATATATATATATATATATATATATATATATATATATATATATATATATATATATATATATATATATATATATATATATATATATATATATAAACTTTCTTAATAAAACTTTGAATTACATTCTTACATCTTTTCTAAAGTTATTGTAATGTGTCTATGTAGTAACTGAGATAATTAATCGTCGTTACATTAAGCAAACTTCCACTTGCAAATTTTAATCAGTTCCGGGCCATCGGTTGATAATTACAATTACATTATCGGTTCCGTTTGTCACGAAATATAAAAGATAGTGGCTCATGACCACAATACAAAGATAAGTAAAAGAAAGCAGATAGAGAAGAAAAATAGAAGGAAAAGAAAGAGAGAGGAACAGAAGTAGATATTCCATAGCATGTAGTTGCATTCGCACATTCAACGGACGACAACAAAATACACGACGGGGGTGTTGGAGCGACGAAGAGGGATGAAAGAGTACAACCGCGGAAGGCTTCTCGCATTGCAGGGCGTAATCCGAGAGGCGAAGGGTGACGGACCAGTGCGTTACGCCATGTGTGAAATTACAATCACCCCTAATGCCCTCCCTTCGACTCAACTCGGTTTTCGCGCTCCTACATACATTTGCATGAAGTATCCAGGATGTTTTGGAATTCGTGCGAACAATGAGCGTGTGACGTTTTAGTAATTGACTATTAATCACATATTTTCGAGAAAGTTATTATTTCTTACTTATTCATAATTATTGAAACAAAATATCGCGCACACTTTCTCGTTTAAATAATTTGAGCGCTAAACAAACCAATTCGTACCGTAATTAAGTGAATCACGAACGTAAAATTATATTTATAGCCCGTGGGTTTAAGTCTTACTTGTGTATCCGATATACCTGTGCGACTAGTGAGCGACTTACATCGCAAAGGTTCGGTGCACCGGTTCTGAAGAGTCCTTAGTAAACTTTGACGTGTAAATCTGTCGAGGCGACTATCGAGATTGCGGTCGTTTATGCGGTGACTCAGAAATATAATCGTTTAATTGTGCGCACGCTCTTGAGACGGTCGTGTGATGCAGACCGATTAAGAAATTTATGCAACTGCCGTCTTTCGCGTCTGCATTTAATTTATCGCTCAAACATATATACACATGGCTACATCGGTTAATTTCATGATCTTTCTTCCTTGCGCGCGTGATAGAATTGTGCCGTAGATTATAAAATTTCTTTTACATGTCAAAGTGAATATTTTTCCTTAGATCATTATCTCTAGTAGAAAATACCATAATTCACTATAAACATTATTTTCATATTTTTCTTTTATTAATATCGCATTTATTCTTGTGCAAAAAAAGAAGAAAGATTTAAAAGTTCTAATTCACTGTAAAATATATAACTTGCAGTGCAAATTTCGCGTATTTCTCGAAAGAAGACAAATTGTCTGCTTGACTAGCACGAATTACGAATGCAATGCGGACATTAGTACGGCGATTTTTTGAGCAGTTTTGTCTCGCGAATGCGTAATAAAATGTGCATTTTTCCTGCAGAAGCCGATAGGGAATCGGAGAAACGAACGTGGATATTAATGTTGCAAAGTCCGATTTCTATCGGGTGGACAGTCAATGTATGTACATACCGTTGCCAGAAGTCGTCAGCATGAATGAGATTAATAAATATTAAAGAGAAAGAGAGAGAGAGAGAGAGAAAAAAGAACGAGTAGAAAGAATGTGCTCCTGGGATGCGCGTGATTTAAGGAGGTGGCTCGCCTCCGAGCCTTTTTTAATAAATAAACCGGCTACGCAAAATTACTTGAAAGATTGTACTTTTTTTTCGTATACCGCCGAGTAATCGCTCCTCCTGTCTCGGTCCACTCGCCACGCGGAATAATTAATAAGCCCGAAACCGATGGATGCGACTGGACGAAACGATGGGAATGCCGGCGCGATACGACATGTATTTAAATGTCCAATTCGGCGAGATACGTCTCAATAAATTTTACAGCTCAACTGATCGGCTTTACTCTTTAAAACCTGTCGAACACTCTGAATAGAACGATAAAACACAATATCTATTCTTTCTATTGACAAATATATAGGTTGCCCTGATATCGGAAAATGTTTCGACGAGACAGATTTCTCTGACGAATTTAACGATTTTACTTAACGAAAGATATATGTATGGCATTAATAAATTTATAATAGCAAGTTAATAAATATAAATCTTGAATTTTATAAATAATACAAATTTTAAATAATTGATATTTGATACCGATATTCTTCAAATCGAATAAGAGGCAACGCACGAGAAGCGGATAAAGAAAATGAGATAAGAGATATAGCAATTTCAGAACAGGTCTCTGTTGGTATCGATTTTTGCACGCTTGTCGTAGTAGCGCGTGACACGACCCAGCAATTCACTTTTCTAACCCTCCCTTCTGGCAAGTACACAATTACGGTGCGGCTCTTGTCACGCTTTCTGAAGCCATTGTCTATTACGATCGTTAACAAGCCTTCGATCATCTGGCAGAACGCCTCACCAATCCGTCGCGAATTTTCCGATTTTCCAATCGCTTTGCCCATTACTCGATCAGACAACATCGTATCATTTTGATGTAGTTTTTCTTTCAGCAAGCTGCATATTTGCTTAAATGCTTCAAATTTTATTATAAAACTGTTAAAATATTATGACAAAAATCATCCAGTTTTATTCAAGGGCTTGAATAACTCGCGCTAACTATTATCTTATTATTTGTACAGCAGAAACGGAAAAAGATTCTGAAATTTTGAAAATTTCAAAATTTTGCACAAACAATTTTCTCGATAATTATTCATCGTTGTACCAAGAAATTTAAGTTTTCGAGAACGTTAAAGTGCATTCTGCTCAAAAGCTTTGCGAACGAGGGTCTGTTGCATTTATTATTCAAGAGAGCACAGCGAGGAGGAAAGCGGGAAAGAACTTGCTATAATTATCATTATCGGGTGCGAAAAGTGAAAACGCGTGTACGCATCGCGAGCCAGACAGCAATGAAGGGATGCTAAGGCAACTTTCTAGACGCTGATTAATCTATACAAGTCTGCGTAATTTATAGACTAGATTCGCGGTTGCTTCAAAGACCTGGTTACGTAATTTTCTGCAGTATATTTCCTTTGATCGAGAATTTAGGAGCTTATCTCGGATTCCATTATTTTATTTTATATAACGTGAGACATCATAAATCAAATAAAAAATAAAAAAAAATGCGCGCGTCTTAAATTAAATCTAAATTATTTTTTGTTTTTATATAAACAGAATAATGTACATATTTATTTAATTACACAAAAATAATAAAATGATCGCGTTTTCTGCTTTTTATTTTTAAAATTTTTAAAAGATTACTTTTATATATTTTTCGCGTTTTTCGTAAAGTGCGGACGAAAAAAATGACATTTAAGGATACCCATGTGCGCGTTTCTGAACGACGTTCCTGAACGGTATCAGATGGGGGTAAGGGATTGCTGCTGCCGTTAACCAATGAGGGGTTGCGCGCGCGCAAAAGAGCAAGAGAGAGGGACTCGCAGGGGGTTGCAAGAACACGGCAGCGTCGTCGCTTGGCAGCGCCGCGACGCCCTCGACGCGAACTAGACAACCCTCTGTGCACGACACCCCTAGACACCACAGCGTTTCTAACCTTACCACCCTCGCGCACCACCCGTTCGTGTTTGCGTGACGTGTGTATTCCGTGGCGCGCTGCGTTATACCGTTTCCCTCCTCGTTCTACGGCGCAGTACGCGCGTTATCCTTGTTCCGAAAGGTTCGATGCGACCAGGTGCAACGGGAGAACAGTGAGGGCCAAAGGGGTGCGAGAGAGAAAAAGAGAAACAGTGAGGAGGAGAAGCCAGCTGGCTCCAGATTGCTCGAGGGAGTCCTCAAGGGTGGAAACGAGTTCGAACATCACCGTAAGTATTTTTTTGACGTTACATCATTTTTTGAAGAACGAAGGAATTATCCAGGAGTTCGTGGAACGACTTTTGACTAATATCATCGATGACATGATTTTGCGAGTATCCTCGCAAGGGATGAAACTCGATCAACTCCTTCGATTTTCACGTTACACACTGCCATACATAATATAATGTGATTTCTGACATTTCAATCTGTGACATCATATTTTTTATCGCATTTTTATATATCTTTATATCAGAATTTATTACAAATAAAAATTCTATTTTATAAAAAAAAGTCTAGATTCTCAAGTAAAAGTATCTTTTCTTTTTTATTCATGTAAGTTTTTTGATGATTCAAATTATAAATTGGCTCCATTTAATTGACTTGATTTTATGATAAAGAGAACATATATATATTTTTGCTCTTCAAATATTTCATACATCGATATCTGACAGCCGTCTCTTAACAATACAAATTTCATTCTCTATATTCGCGCTTTTGAAGTTGTCGGCGCGAGCTTAACGCTTTTTAGTAGAATTTTTTTTCTAGCTATAGCGATATAAGTGTGTTCCGGTTATTGCGAAAGGTAATTCTCGCCTATTGTTCTCGAACACGGCTGATAAGCACGGAGCATTTTTTCTTTTTCTACGTGATGAGAATTCGCGCCCAACAACCGGGCGTTATGATCTAAACTATAAAGACGCCCTGTTTTTTACTTTTTTCCTATCGCGTTTTCAAAACGCTCATATAAAAAACTGCAACTATTACCGTTATTAAAAAATGTAGCCAATATAAAACAAACCCTTTAACTAACTACTAACTACACCTACCAAGCATTAATATTTCTAAAATACTGGAATTATTTTTTATCGATATATAAAATCTCACTTACATGCTTTTTGCAATTATCATAAGTTATATAAATCAAGTGTCACAATCTCAGTGAGGTTAATACATACGTATTTTCAGAATTTTGATAAAATTCTGGCTCTTTTTTCCAAAAAGTTTAAAGTTCTCAATATATTTTAAAATGAATTTTAATGATTAAATGTAAAAGATAAACGATTGAAGAGAGTATGCCAGAATTCTATCAATTCTGTTAAAATTCTAAAAAGGTGGTACTTAAGAAATTCGATGAAAAAATTATCATAGTTAGTCATTCACAGCGGATATCAATTAGTCATTGACAACTAACGCACTTGTCGTGACTAGCTACAATGCATAGAAATATACGAGCGAGAAGTCGAACAGAGAATGTAGTATTTTATATACATATTTTTGTTGCGATAGATTGATTTGCCAAAATTCCCGCGAATATAGCACAAATGGACCTGATACCGATAGAAATAAATCGTAAGGCTTCAATCCAAAGATCGATTTCGTGCAATATTTAAGAATCGTGCGCGAGAAGCAGATAGAGCCAAAGAAAGACCCCAATGCGTAGTCTCCTTTCCTTACACTTCTCGCTTAAAGCTCTGGGATTTCGTATATTGCTCGTGGACCGAATAATGGGATCGATACGAAACACGTGTCACGTTTCTCCTTCCTCGTCGATAAGCTTTTAATTCTCCTGATAGCACGCGCTATCCTAATATTTAAATCATTCTAGAAAAGAGAGAATAGCATAAGCTATTCATAAATCAAGATTCGGTTTACGCTGCAGAAAAGTAAGCTTTGAAAAAGCTTTTAATTTAAAAATAAATTTAATTTATCTCTTTTTCTTTCTCTCTCTCTCCTTCTGATTAGTTTACTCCCCTCTATCAAACAAAGTATTATTTTCAATTTTCAACCGCGTGATTCATTCCTTCTGCAACCCCTTTCGTCTAGCTTTGAGCCATTTGAACCCTCTCGGTCCCTCTATTCATACTTGTAAAAGTCTTGTGGGAAAAGCAGCACATCTTAAAACCACAAAATTGAAAACTAAAGTAAATAGATCATTTGCAAAATAACGATGCAGAAAATCAAGCATAAGCGATGGAAAAAATATATAAATAAAAAGAGAAACGCAAAATCAAAAGCCGACAAAGAACGATTTTCCTTTTCCTTTTCCTTTTCGCTATTTCCCTCGTTCTCATTCTTCCGAGGTGTGGAAACACATGTCTCGCGCAGACACGATGGTATAGCCGCGTGCATTATTATTTTTTTCCGCGCTTACTCTTCCATCCCTGTGGGTGGCAGTCCTCGCAAATGTTTTTTCTTCGTTTCGTCCTCATCTCTTCGTCCTTGCCGTCGCGTCTACACTGCTTCTTCCTTTGTCTCCTTGGAAACCTTGCGGTAGTTATGCGACGTTCGGTCGCGGGGGATACCAGGAGTGGAGAAGAGTGCGCGAAGAGAGCAGAGGGGAAAGGACGAGGATACAGTCCGGAACGTGACTTGGATGCAATATTTAAAAGCAGCACAACGTCAATACTCTCTCTCCTCTCTCTTGGCGTTTCTCGCCGTCTATGTTCCTTCGCCCGAGACCCTTCGAGGCCGAAAAGCGCCGGTTACTGTAATACGGCACTGAATCGGCCCCGCGGTCTGACCTTAACCTGGGATCATCCCCTCATTCGACGGAGGCTTCCCCGTATGTCGTGCCGTCGATACCCGAATTTAGTTTCTGCGTTTCGACGTATGGGGAATTTTGACGAGGGCGAGTTCCGGGATTGGCATGAACAAGGGGGAATCCGAGTGTGCTTAAGGTCATCATAGATCCTGAATGCGCTTTTTGACTTTCGTGAAAAGACTGTTCAAACGGAATTTCTCGGCAAATCACATCGCCTCGCGTGTCGCCAAATGTTGCTTTGCCGAATCGTCTCTAACATCCTTGACTTTCAATCAAGACAGTCAAAGCTAGTCGTTAGTGAATGTAAACATGACTATATAAAAATAATTTTAGAAAAGTTTTATAAGGCATGTATATAATAAAGAAAATCTACTTTATTTACAAATTTTTTTTGCACGAAATCATTATAGAATTGTATAAAAAAATATACAAATTGAATTGTTACATCACAAATTACGTGAAAATTGAAGATATAATACCATAGCCATCAATGATACCGTGAGCACGCGAATATTTTATCATTTCCTGACATACCTCTATAATTTATTGCTAATGCCTTCCTGCACGGCCGGAAAGTCATCCTCATTCCCTTCTATAAGCAGCGAGTTCGGGAAAACGAATGAGAAACCAGTAAAGAGAGAGGAAAATGTACGAGCGATGATATAAAACGGCAAGAAAATGCAGGAAGTTATGACAATTATGAGAGGAGGTAGCGAGGAAGAGGCATCTAGTTGTGCGACGGCTTGTGAAATGAAATCGGGACGGAGGACAATCGTTTATAAGTTCGACAGATGGAATTCTTCCTTCCCCACCGTTTTTCCCCCTATCATCGCGGCACTCTCTTACATCGACAAACGCCTCTCTAAAATCTAATTAGAATGTCTGACAAGAAAAAAGCGGATATCCAGCAAATTCCTCTTGACACATTCGGTCATCGATAATATATTTGCTTTTTGCTGGATCATACTGGATTAGATAGATATGATTATCCAAATTATTTACTTCAATATTCAAAATAACTCTGTATATATTAATTGAAAATAAATACAAATTTTATCAATTTTGAGAACAATCTTTCCAATCTTAAAAATATCTTTTTGATAGATATTCTTTCATATAGTTTTTACTTTGACGAATAAAGGTAGATAGATATTAACTTGGAAGAAATCCAGACGATTCTTTTTCCGTTCGCCAATTCTCTTTGCACTTCAAACCCGGAAGTCTTTGGTGCTAAACGGAAGAACACGTCCCAGTGTGTCCTTGCTTCTCCGGTAAATTCGCGGGGCAATACAAAGTGGCGTATGCGGGTCACAAAGAGAAGATCTATGTTCGCGTAGCCAAGTTTGACACAACTTAATTAATGGAAAACTATGAAGTTTCTCATACCGTTAGATTTTCACGACATTTTCTTTATTGATTATGCTCTAATCTCACCCTTCATAATATTTTATTCCATTACTTCAGTATATGCAAGCATAATTTATTAATTTACATTTGTATAATTTATTAAGTCACATTTGTATAATTTATTAGGTCACATTTGTCTTTATTTTTCTTATACTGATAGAATTTTTAATACTTAGTTTATAAAGAAAATATTTTTAAATATAATATATTTCTAGACAAGTAAATTTGTCTTTGCGAAGACAGATGTAAAAGTAATTAAATGATCATATAATTTATTATCACAATAAATTGTCGCGAGTCCTGACTTGAATTAGAATATCCTTTTATAGCTGATTAGCGCCGATTAAAGTAAATATTTAACTCACTCTGCGTCGTGGCTTAATCACTAAGTAAGGTTGCATAAAGGGGCTGCTGTAACGCAAACCTCCCCTCGAGTCGCGACGGGAGCTAGATTTATGGCGGACGTTGCGAGACTCGCCTTCTTGGAATTCGCAAAATTTAGAAGCTTATTCCTTTAGCAAAAGCAACGGACCGAACAAAAAAGAAACAGGAGAAAAGACAGAGGTGCTGAAACGCTAGCATTCCGTTCTCACCTTCCTCCATAGCGACTCGATATTATATATAATAAATATATAATAATTATGGTATCTCTCTTAGTCTGACTCTTCCCCTTCGACCTGTCCGACATGGGTGACCCTACCGGTAACTGTTAGCGTTTTCGAGTGAAGCAAGTTTGATCGCTTTCAGAGCGATTAAACCTAATTTACCATGAATATGTTTGACCAAAAATAGGTTTTGAAAGAATCTGATTAATATAATACATTAACAATATAACTAATATAAAGTACATCTCCCGTTTTGACGCTATTTTGGCTTTGAAGCACAAGATTCTTTGCCCTGATTAATTAATCAAACGCTTATTTGAAGTATTTTATTGATTAATCTAATAATTCAAGTACCCCTAATAACCAAGACGGAGTATATGACGTCATTAATCGGTCTCAGAACGATCAAACTTGCATAAGATATAATACAAGTTTACATATAATAACATTTATACATTAATACAAAATATCTTATTATATAGAATTGAAAGGCGTATAATACAAAATTCACTAAAAGTTTTCAGATCAGATATAATGACGATTATTTGTGCGATGTTTATCAATGATTGATTCTCAATTACAAAATTTATTAAGAATTACGTAATGCCGTGATCAAAAGAGTCATTGATAAATTTATCAATTATATTTCTCAAGTGTAAAAAAAATGTTTAGACTATTGGTGCATTTTAATTTTCTAAAAAGATTTGACGCGTAAAAAGATAGGTGAAGTTTTGATATAAATCAACGATCAAATAAGAAAATAATAATTGCAATTAAAAGAATAAAATAAAATATCTCGAGTTGCGGATAATTTGGCGATAATGATCTGAGAAGACCAGATCAAAATATTTATGCCGGATGGCAAGCCAATTAATATTCAACAAAAAGAAAAACGATCCTAAACGTGGAGAGTTATCTCAACATGCTTTGCTTTTACATCGGGCCCCGCGAGATCGATTCGCGATGGAAAGTTAAGCGATCCGTTAAACCAGGATCCCGTTGCAGGATGGAACGAATCCCGAATCTTTCGGGCTGCTCCCAATAGCAACAATTTCAATATTTCAATGAATCAACGACAGTTATTATCGTCATCATCTTCCATTTATAAGATCAAAATTTACGCGAGAGACATATTCTTCCACTATTAAAAAATATTTTTCTTTATTAAAAAATAAATGGATATAACCATTTTTATGAAAATTTGGTCACAAACTAATATATTTAAGGATAATGAAATATATGCGCCTTTATCGCTTGTTAAATGTACAAATACAATTATACTCGGGTACCAACTGATTCGAGACAAGTCAAACCCGATAACAGCAAGATTTTGAAAAATTTTGCATTTAAATATATTTTGCGACATAAAATAAAAAATTATTAATTTTTCTATAATATTTGATCATTTTTTACTTTGTCGGTATTTTACTGATATCGAGGTACCCATTTGACTTGCCTCAAATTTAAGTACTTGTACATTTGTTTTACACATTTGTGTGCATTAGTAATATAATATCTAAAAAAAAAAGTATAAATTTTTCAAAAAAAGATGCCACAGTTTGCGTATATATTTAATTATCTAATATAATATTGTAATATATCTATTGTATTAAACTTAAAAATATTGATGCTCTGGAACGGCAAGATGTCCAATACCTAAAAATGATTTCTTAAAAATAAAATTTATTAAAAATTAATTTTAATAAAATATATTTGTTTGTGACCATTTGTTAAAAAATTCGCCAAAAAATAGGTAGATAGATTGCAAATTTAAATTTACTATTTAATAAATTGAAATTTATCGATATAAAATGTCTATATATATCCATGTTTAACATTTTATTAATAATGTAGGTTTCTTTCTATTAAGCCAATATTAGTATTAATAATATTAATAATGGGAGAACACTTAACAAGAAAAAAACTCTTTCTTAAATATGTACTTCATTTAATTATAATATTAAAATATACTAATTAATTGTTTGTGTGATTTTGTAATCCGAATCGATAATTTTGTAATCAAAATTTTAAAGAATCATATGGTGATCGTCGTTAAATCATTGTCAAATCATTGCTTTTGGGAACCGTCAAGAAAATCCGTGTTTAATTCCAGTCCTGCAACGCGTATCCCCAGGTTTCAACGGGGCACCGAACTAGAGAACATGAATGGATTCCACAAGTACCGACGAAAAATACATAATTCTACGCGATGAAGATCGTTTCGATTTCTTGACCGTACGAATCACGCATTCGCTAACATCTACCTGATATGAAGGACAGTGATACAATCTCTTTGTTGAAGCAGTGATCGCGACCAAGAATACAGAAAAAACGCGATATTCGCGATGTAATTTATTAATTCATTTAACAAATATTTAATTTTGATATGAAATTTGCGAATATATCTAATTAAAATCAAATATTAAACTTTGTAATAATTTTGTCAGTTATACACGAAATTTTGTAATATTGAAAAATCTGTTATTAAATTTCGCGAACGAACAGCTAATTTTTGATCGTTGGCTTAGCATCAAACTCCATACTATTATTCAATAATTTTTATGTTACACATTAAAAAAATTAAAAAGATGTGCGACCACGAAATTTTGAAATACAAATTTCTACTATTTATTGATAACTCAATATATTATAAATACACTGTTAAATTTTAGATTAATTTTAAAATAGAAATTTTACTAAAGAAATTAAATTTTATTCATCTATGTATTAATTTAACGAATTTTGTATTGCACGTGTCTTACAGTTTTGTGTAATTCACAATTTACAATATTACAGATTAAATAGATATAGATACAAGATAAATGCAATATATAAAATAATTTCACAATATAGATTACAAATAGTGTAATTGTGTGATGTTATCAGTATCAAATAATTTGATGTAATTATTCGGCGTTGCAAATAATTTGAAAAATGTTCGAAAACAGTAATAATAGTAAAACTTCTATTGCTTAAATTGATTAATACAATATTTCACACAATTTATATATGTGACAAATTAAACAATCCGAGATATTATTTATATTTTAACATGTAATTTAGTTTTGTTTATTTCAGTTTTACAAATTATTTGATTTCAGTTTCACAATATTAT